>NW_027328740.1:38105492-38359257 GCF_048564905.1 Vicugna pacos | reverse complement strand
CACAAAGTTTCTTTTCAGTTGCAAACTCCACTCCATACATATATATGGGGAGGTACAAGCTCCAACTCGGCTTTACAGTGAAAACGGCAGGCACTTCAAACCGGCACTAGGAAACAGACTGAGAAACCAGAGTAATGGTTTCTCCTGCAACCCGTTCCCTTTGTGCTGGATGAACGAACGTCTCTCCACATGCTCAGTTCTGAGAGATAAGTGTGTGTGAAAGCCGTCCTTCACCTAACTTGAAGGGAACACAAAGTTTCTTTCAGTTGCAAACTCCACTCCATACATATATATGGGGAGGTACAAGCTCCAACTCGGCTTTACAGTGAAAACGGCAGGCACTTCAAACCGGCACTAGGAAACAGACTGAGAAACCAGAGTAAGGGTTTCTCCTGCAACCCGTTCCCTTTGTGCTGGATGAATGAACGTCTCTCCACATGCTCAGTTCAGAGAGATAAGTGTGTGTGAAAGCCGTCCTTCACCTAGCTTGAAGGGAACACAAAGTTTCTTTTCAGTTGCAAACTCCACTCCCCACATATATATGGGGAGGTACAAGCTCCAACTCGGTTTTACAGTGAAAACGGCAGGCACTTCAAACCGGCACTAGGAAACAGACTGAGAAACCAGAGTAAGGGTTTCTCCTGCAACCCGTTCCCTTTGTGCTGGATGAACGAACGTCTCTCCACATGCTCAGATCTGAGAGATAAGTGTGTGTGAAAGCCGTCCTTCACCTAGCTTGAAGGGAACACAAAGTTTCTTTTCAGTTGCCAACTCCACTCCATACATATATATGGGGAGGTACAAGCTCCAACTCGGTTTTACAGTGAAAACGGCATGCACTTCAAACCAGCAGTAGGGAACAGACTGAGAAACCAGAGTAAGGGTTTCTCCTGCAACCCGTTCCCTTTGTGCTGGATGAACGAACGTCTCTCCACATGCTCAGTTCTGAGAGATAAGTGTGTGTGAAAGCCGTCCTTCACCTAGCTTGAAGGGAACACAAAGTTTCTTTTCAGTTGCCAACTCCACTCCATACAAATATATGGGGAGGTACAAGCTCCAACTCGGTTTTACAGTGAAAACGGCAGGCAATTCAAACCGGCACTAGGAAACAGACTGAGAAACCAGAGTAAGGGTTTCCCCTGCAACCCGTTCCCTTTGTGCTGGATGAACGAACGTCTCTCCACATGCTCAGTTCTGAGAGATAAGTGTGTGTGAAAGCCGTCCTTCACCTAGCTTGAAGGGAACACAAAGTTTCTTTTCAGTTGCAAACTCCACTCCATACATATATATGGGGAGGTACAAGCTCCAACTCGGCTTTACAGTGAAAACGGCAGGCACTTCAAACCGGCACTAGGAAACAGACTGAGAAACCAGAGTAAGGGTTTCTCCTGCAACCCGTTCCCTTTGTGCTGGATGAACGAACGTCTCTCCACATGCTCAGTTCTGAGAGATAAGTGTGTGTGAAAGCCGTCCTTCACCTAGCTTGAAGGGAACACAAAGATTCTTTTAAGTTGCAAACTCCACTCCATACATATATATGGGGAGGTACAAGCTCCAACTCGGTTTTACAGTGAAAACGGCAGGCACTTCAAACCGGCACTAGGAAACAGACTGAGAAACCAGAGTAAGGGTTTCTCCTGCAACCCGTTCCCTTTGTGCTGGATGAACGAACGTCTCTCCACATGCTCAGTTCTGAGAGATAAGTGTGTGTGAAAGCCGTACTTCACCTAGCTTGACGGGAACACAAAGTTTCTTTTCAGTTGCCAACTCCACTCCATACATATATATGGGGAGGTACAAGCTCCAACCCGGTTTTACAGTGAAAACGGCATGAACTTCAAACCGGCAGTAGGAAACAGACTGAGAAACCAGAGTAAGGGTTTCTCCTGCAACCCGTTCCTTTTGTGCTGGATGAACGAACGTCTCTCCACATGCTCAGTTCTGAGAGATAAGTGTGTGTGAAAGCCGTCCTTCACCTAGCTTGAAGGGAACACAAAGTTTCTTTTCAGTTGCCAACTCCACTCCATACATATATATGGGGAGGTACAAGCTCCAACTCGGCTTTACAGTGAAAACGGCAGGGAATCCAAACCGGCACTAGGAAACAGACTGAGAAACCAGAGTAAGGGTTTCCCCTGCAACCCGTTCCCTTTGTGCTGGATGAACGAACGTCTCTCCACATGCTCAGTTCTGAGAGATAAGTGTGTGTGAAAGCCGTCCTTCACCTAGCTTGAAGGGAACACAAAGTTTCTTTTCAGTTGCAAACTCCACTCCATACATATATATGGGGAGGTACAAGCTCCAACACGGCTTTACAGTGAAAACGGCAGGCACTTCAAACCGGCACTAGGAAACAGACTGAGAAACCAGAGTAAGGGTTTCTCCTGCAACCCGTTCCCTTTGTGCTGGATGAACGAACGTCCCTCCACATGCTCAGTTCTGAGAGATAAGTGTGTGTGAAAGCCGTCCTTCACCTAGCTTTAAGGGAACACAAAGTTTCTTTTCAGTTGCCAACTCCACTCCATACATATATATGGGGAGGTACAAGCTCCAACTCGGCTTTACAGTGAAAACGGCAGGCACTTCAAACCGGCACTAGGAAACAGTCTGAGAAACCAGAGTAAGGGTTTCTCCTGCAACCCGTTCCCTTTGTGCTGGATGAACGAACGTCTCTCCACATGCTCAGTTCTGAGAGATAAGTGTGTGTGAAAGCCGTCCTTCACCTAGCTTGAAGGGAACACAAAGTTTCTTTTCAGTTGCCAACTCCACTCCATACAAATATATGGTGAGGTACAAGCTCCAACTCGGTTTTACAGTGAAAACGGCAGGCAATTCAAACCGGCACTAGGAAACAGACTGAGAAACCAGAGTAAGGGTTTCCCCTGCAACCCGTTCCCTTTGTGCTGGATGAACGAACGTCTCTCCACATGCTCAGTTCTGAGAGATAAGTGTGTGTGAAAGCCGTCCTTCACCTAGCTTGAAGGGAACACAAAGTTTCTTTTCAGTTGCAAACTCCACTCCATACTTATATATGGGGAGGTACAAGCTCCAACTCGGCTTTACAGTGAAAACGGCAGGCACTTCAAACCGGCACTAGGAAACAGACTGAGAAACCAGAGTAAGGGTTTCTCCTGCAACCCGTTCCCTTTGTGCTGGATGAACGAACGTCTCTCCACATGCTCAGTTCTGAGAGATAAGTGTGTGTGAAAGCCGTCCTTCACCTAGCTTGAAGGGAACACAAAGATTCTTTTAAGTTGCAAACTCCACTCCATACATATATATGGGAAGGTACAAGCTCCAACTCGGTTTTACAGTGAAAACGGCAGGCACTTCAAACCGGCACTAGGAAACAGACTGAGAAACCAGAGTAAGGGTTTCTCCTGCAACCCGTTCCCTTTGTGCTGGATGAACGAACGTCTCTCCACATGCTAAGTTCTGAGAGATAAGTGTGTGTGAAAGCCGTACTTCACCTAGCTTGACGGGAACACAAAGTTTCTTTTCAGTTGCCAACTCCACTCCATACATATATATGGGGAGGTACAAGCTCCAACTCGGATTTACAGTGAAAACGGCATGAACTTCAAACCGGCAGTAGGAAACAGACTGAGAAACCAGAGTAAAGATTTCTCCTGCAACCCGTTCCTTTTGTGCTGGATGAACGAACGTCTCTCCACATGCTCAGTTCTGAGAGATAAGTGTGTGTGAAAGCCGTCCTTCACCTAGCTTGAAGGGAACACAAAGTTTCTTTTCAGTTGCCAACTCCACTCCATACATATATATGGGGAGGTACAAGCTCCAACTCGGCTTTACAGTGAAAACGGCAGGCAATCCAAACCGGCACAAGGAAACAGACTGAGAAACCAGAGTAAGGGTTTCCCCTGCAACCCGTTCCCTTTGTGCTGGATGAACGAACGTCTCTCCACATGCTCAGTTCTGAGAGATAAGTGTGTGTGAAAGCCGTCCTTCACCTAGCTTGAAGGGAACACAAAGTTTCTTTTCAGTTGCAAACTCCACTCCATACATATATATGGGGAGGTACAAGCTCCAACACGGCTTTACAGTGAAAACGGCAGGCACTTCAAACCGGCACTAGGAAACAGACTGAGAAACCAGAGTAAGGGTTTCTCCTGCAACCCGTTCCCTTTGTGCTGGATGAACGAACGTCTCTCCACATGCTCAGTTCTGAGAGATAAGTGTGTGTGAAAGCCGTCCTTCACCTAGCTTGAAGGGAACACAAAGTTTCTTTTCAGTTGCAAACTCCACTCCATACATATATATGGGGAGGTACAAGCCCCAACTCGGCTTTAAAGTGAAAACGGCAGGCACTTCAAACCGGCACTAGGAAACAGACTGAGAAACCAGAGTAAGGGTTTCTCCTGCAACCCGTTCCCTTTGTGCTGGATGAACGAAAGTCTCTCCACATGCTCAGTTCTGAGAGATAAGTGTGTGTGAAAGCCGTCCTTCACCTAGCTTGAAGGGAACACAAAGTTTCTTTTCAGTTGCCAACTCCACTCCATACATATATATGGGGAGGTACAAGCTCCAACTCGGTTTTACAGTGAAAACGGCAGGCACTTCAAACCGGCACTAGGAAACAGACTGAGAAACCAGAGTAAGGGTTTCTCCTGCAAACCGTTCCCTTTGTGCTGGATGAACGAACGTCTCTCCACATGCTCAGTTCTGAGAGATTAGTGTGTATGAAAGCCGTCCTTCACCTAGCTTGAAGGGAACACAAAGTTTCTTTTCAGTTGCCAACTCCACTCCATACATATATATGGGGAGGTACAAGCTCCATCTCGGTTTTACAGTGAAAACGGCAGGCACTTCAAACCGGCACTAGGAAACAGACTGAGAAACCACAGTAAGGGTTTCTCCTGCAACCCGTTCCCTTTGTGCTGGATGAACGAACGTCTCTCCACATGCTCAGTTCTGAGAGATAAGTGTGTGTGAAAGCCGTCCTTCACCTAGCTTGAAGGGAACACAAAGTTTCTTTTCAGTTGCCAACTCCACTCCATACATATATATGGGGAGGTACAAGCTCCAACTCGGCTTTACAGTGAAAACCGAAGGCACTTCAAACCGGCACTAGGAAACAGACTGAGAAACCAGAGTAAGGGTTTCCCCTGCAACCCGTTCCCTTTGTGCTGGATGAACGAACGTCTCTCCACATGCTCAGTTCTGAGAGATAAGTGTGTGTGAAAGCCGTCCTTCACCTAGCTTGAAGGGAACACAAAGTTTCTTTTCAGTTGCAAACTCCACTCCATACATATATATGGGGAGGTACAAGCTCCAACTCGGCTTTACAGTGAAAACGGCAGGCACTTCAAACCGGCACTAGGAAACAGACTGAGAAACCAGAGTAAGGGTTTCTCCTGCAACCCGTTCCCTTTGTGCTGGATGAACGAACGTCTCTCCACATGCTCAGTTCTGAGAGATAAGTGTGTGTGAAAGCCGTCCTTCACCTAGCTTGAAGGGAACACAAAGTTTCTTTTCAGTTGCAAACTCCACTCCATACATATATATGGGGAGGTACAAGCTCCAACTCGGTTTTACAGTGAAAACGGCATGAACTTCAAACCGGCAGTAGGAAACAGACTGAGAAACCAGAGTAAGGGTTTCTCCTGCAACCCGTTCCTTTTGTGCTGGATGAACGAACGTCTCTCCACATGCTCAGTTCTGAGAGAAAAGTGTGTGTGAAAGCCGTCCTTCACCTAGCTTGAAGGGAACACAAAGTTTCTTTTCAGTTGCCAACTCCACTCCATACATATATATGGGGAGGTACAAGCTCCAACTCGGCTTTACAGTGAAAACGGCAGGGAATCCAAACCGGCACTAGGAAACAGACTGAGAAACCAGAGTAAGGGTTTCCCCTGCAACCCGTTCCCTTTGTGCTGGATGAACGAACGTCTCTCCACATGCTCAGTTCTGAGAGATAAGTGTGTGTGAAAGCCGTCCTTCACCTAGCTTGAAGGGAACACAAAGTTTCTTTTCAGTTGCAAACTCCACTCCATACATATATATGGGGAGGTACAAGCTCCAACTCGGCTTTACAGAGAAAACGGCAGGCACTTCAAACCGGCACTAGGAAACAGACTGAGAAACCAGAGTAAGGGTTTCTCCTGCAACCCGTTCCCTTTGTGCTGGATGAACGAACGTCTCTCCACATGCTCAGTTCTGAGAGATAAATGTGTGTGAAAGCCGTCCTTCACCTAGCTTGAAGGGAACACAAAGTTTGTTTTCAGTTGCAAACACCATTCCATACATATATATGGGGAGGTACAAGCTCCAACTCAGCTTTACAGTGAAAATGTCAGGCACTTCAAACCGGTACTAGGAAACAGACTGAGAAACCAGAGTAAGGGTTTCTCCTGCAACCCGTTCCCTTTGTGCTGGATGAACGAACGTCTCTCCACATGCTCAGTTCTGAGAGATAAGTGTGTGTGAAAGCCGTCCTTCACCTAGCTTGAGGGGAACACAAAGTTTGTTTTCAGTTGCAAACTCCACTCCATACATATATATGGGGAGGTACAAGCTCCAATTCGGCTTTACAGTGGAAACGGCAGGCACTTCAAACCGGCACTAGGAAACAGACTGAGAAACCAGAGTAAGGGTTTCTCCTGCAACCCGTTCCCTTTGTGCTGGATGAACGAACGTCTCTCCACATGCTCAGTTCTGATAGATATATGTGTGTGAAAGCCGTCCTTCACCTAGCTTGAAGGGAACACAAAGTTTCTTTTCAGTTGCCAACTCCACTCCATACATATATATGGGCTGGTACAAGCTCCAACTCGGTTTTACAGTGAAAACGGCAGGCACTTCAAACCGGCACTAGGAAACAGACTGAGAAACCAGAGTAAGGGTTTCTCCTGCAACCCGTTCCCTTTGTGCTGGATGAACGAACGTCTCTCCACATGCTCAGTTCTGAGAGATAAGTGTGTGTGAAAGCCGTCCTTCACCTAGCTTGAAGGGAACACAAAGTTTGTTTTCAGTTGCAAACTCCACTCCATACATATATATGGGGAGGTACAAGCTCCAATTCGGCTTTACAGTGGAAACGGCAGGCACTTCAAACCGGCACTAGGAAACAGACTGAGAAACCAGAGTAAGGGTTTCTCCTGCAACCCGTTACCTTTGTGCTGGATGAACGAACGTCTCTCCACATGCTCAGTTCTGAGAGTTAAGTGTGTGTGAAAGCCGTCCTTCACCTAGCTTGAAGGGAACACAAAGTTTGTTTTCAGTTGCCAACTCCACTCCATACATATATATGGGGAGGTACAAGCTCCAACTCGGCTTTACAGTGAAAACGGCAGGCACTTCAAACCGGCACTAGGAAACAGACTGAGAAACCAGAGTAAGGGTTTCTCCTGCAACCCGTTCCCTTTGTGCTGGATGAACGATCGTCTCTCCACATGCTCAGTTCTGAGAGATAAGTGTGTGTAAAAGCCGTCCTTCACCTAGCTTGAAGGGAACACAAAGTTTCTTTTCAGTTGCCAACTCCACTCCATACATATATATGGGGAGGTACAAGCTGCAACTCGGTTTTACAGTGAAAACGGCAGGCAATTCAAACCGGCAGTAGGAAACAGACTGAGAAACCAGAGTAAGGGTTTCTCCTGCAACCCGTTCCCTTTGTGCTGGATGAACGAACGTCTTTCCACATGCTCAGTTCTGAGAGATAAGTGTGTGTGAAACCCGTCCTTCACCTAGCTTGAAGGGAACACAAAGTTTCTTTTCAGTTGCCAAATCCACTCCATACATATATATGGGGAAGTACAAGCTCCAACTCGGCTTTATAGTGAAAACGGCAGGCAATTCAAACCGGCACTAGGAAACAGACTGAGAAACCAGAGTAAGGGTTTCTCCTGCAACCCGTTCCCTTTGTGCTGGATGAACGAACGTCTCTCCACATGCTCAGTCCTGAGAGATAAGTGTGTGTGAAAGCCGTCTTTCACCTAGCTTGAAGGGAACACAAAGTTTGTTTTCAGTTGCAAACTCCACTCCATACATATATATGGGGAGGTACAAGCTCCAACTCGGCTTTACAGTGAAAACGGCAGGCACTTTAAACCGGCACTAGGAAACAGACTGAGAAACCAGAGTAAGGGTTTCTCCTGCAACCCGTTCCCTTTGTGCTGGATAAACGAACGTCTCTCCACATGCTCAGTTCTGAGAGATAAGTGTGTGTGAAAGCCGTCCTTCACCTAGCTTGAAGGGAACACAAAGTTACTTTTCAGTTGCCAACTCCACTCCATACATTTATATGGGGAAGTTCAAGCTCCAAATCGGCTTTACAGTGAAAACGGCACCACTTCAAACCGGCACTAGGAAACAGACTGAGAAACCAGAGTAAGGGTTTCTCCTGCATCCCGTTCCCTTTGTGTTGGATGAACGAACGTCTCTCCACATGCTCAGTTCTGAGAGATAAGTGTGTGTGAAAGCCGTCCTTCACCTAGCTTGAAGGGAACACAAAGTTTCTTTTCAGTTGCCAACTCCACTCCGTACATATATATGGGGACGTACAAGCTCCAACTCGGTTTTACAGTGAAAACGGCAGGCACTTCAAACCGGCACTAGGAAACAGACTGAGAAACCAGAGTAAGGGTTTCTCCTGCAACCCGTTCCCTTTGTGCTGGATGAACGAACGTCTCTCCACATGCTCAGTTCTGAGAGATAAGTGTGTGTGAAAGCCGTCCTTCACCTAGCTTGAAGGGAACACAAAGTTTGTTTTCAGTTGCAAACTCCACTCCATACATATATATGGGGAGGTACAAGCTCCAACTCGGCTTTACACTGAAAACGGCAGGCACTTCAAACCGGCACTAGGAAGCAGACTGAGAAACCAGAGTAAGGGTTTCTCCTGCAACCCGTTCCCTTTGTGCTGGATGAACGAACGTCTCTCCACATGCTCAGTTCTGAGAGATAAGTGTGTGTGAAAGCCGTCCTTCACCTAGCTTGAAGGGAACACAAAGTTTCTTTTCAGTTGCAAACTCCACTCCATACATATATATGGGGAGGTACAAGCTCCAACTCGGCTTTACAGAGAAAACGGCAGGCACTTCAAACCGGCACTAGGAAACAGACTGAGAAACCAGAGTAAGGGTTTCTCCTGCAACCCGTTCCCTTTGTGCTGGATGAACGAACGTCTCTCCACATGCTCAGTTCTGAGAGATATATGTGTGTGAAAGCCGTCCTTCACCTAGCTTGAAGGGAACACAAAGTTTCTTTTCAGTTGCCAACTCCACTCCATACATATATATGGGGAGGTACAAGCTCCAACTCGGTTTTACAGTGAAAACGGCAGGCACTTCAAACCGGCACTAGGAAACAGACTGAGAAACCAGAGTAAGGGTTTCTCCTGCAACCCGTTCCCTTTGTGCTGGATGAACGAACGTCTCTCCACATGCTCAGTTCTGAGAGATAAATGTGTGTGAAAGCCGTCCTTCACCTAGCTTGAAGGGAACACAAAGTTTGTTTTCAGTTGCAAACACCATTCCATACATATATATGGGGAGGTACAAGCTCCAACTCAGCTTTACAGTGAAAATGTCAGGCACTTCAAACCGGTACTAGGAAACAGACTGAGAAACCAGAGTAAGGGTTTCTCCTGCAACCCGTTCCCTTTGTGCTGGATGAACGAACGTCTCTCCACATGCTCAGTTCTGAGAGATAAGTGTGTGTGAAAGCCGTCCTTCACCTAGCTTGAGGGGAACACAAAGTTTGTTTTCAGTTGCAAACTCCACTCCATACATATATATGGGGAGGTACAAGCTCCAATTCGGCTTTACAGTGGAAACGGCAGGCACTTCAAACCGGCACTAGGAAACAGACTGAGAAACCAGAGTAAGGGTTTCTCCTGCAACCCGTTCCCTTTGTGCTGGATGAACGATCGTCTCTCCACATGCTCAGTTCTGAGAGATAAGTGTGTGTAAAAGCCGTCCTTCACCTAGCTTGAAGGGAACACAAAGTTTCTTTTCAGTTGCCAACTCCACTCCATACATATATATGGGGAGGTACAAGCTGCAACTCGGTTTTACAGTGAAAACGGCAGGCAATTCAAACCGGCAGTAGGAAACAGACTGAGAAACCAGAGTAAGGGTTTCTCCTGCAACCCGTTCCCTTTGTGCTGGATGAACGAACGTCTTTCCACATGCTCAGTTCTGAGAGATAAGTGTGTGTGAAACCCGTCCTTCACCTAGCTTGAAGGGAACACAAAGTTTCTTTTCAGTTGCCAAATCCACTCCATACATATATATGGGGAAGTACAAGCTCCAACTCGGCTTTATAGTGAAAACGGCAGGCAATTCAAACCGGCACTAGGAAACAGACTGAGAAACCAGAGTAAGGGTTTCTCCTGCAACCCGTTCCCTTTGTGCTGGATGAACGAACGTCTCTCCACATGCTCAGTCCTGAGAGATAAGTGTGTGTGAAAGCCGTCTTTCACCTAGCTTGAAGGGAACACAAAGTTTGTTTTCAGTTGCAAACTCCACTCCATACATATATATGGGGAGGTACAAGCTCCAACTCGGCTTTACAGTGAAAACGGCAGGCACTTTAAACCGGCACTAGGAAACAGACTGAGAAACCAGAGTAAGGGTTTCTCCTGCAACCCGTTCCCTTTGTGCTGGATAAACGAACGTCTCTCCACATGCTCAGTTCTGAGAGATAAGTGTGTGTGAAAGCCGTCCTTCACCTAGCTTGAAGGGAACACAAAGTTACTTTTCAGTTGCCAACTCCACTCCATACATTTATATGGGGAAGTTCAAGCTCCAAATCGGCTTTACAGTGAAAACGGCACCACTTCAAACCGGCACTAGGAAACAGACTGAGAAACCAGAGTAAGGGTTTCTCCTGCATCCCGTTCCCTTTGTGTTGGATGAACGAACGTCTCTCCACATGCTCAGTTCTGAGAGATAAGTGTGTGTGAAAGCCGTCCTTCACCTAGCTTGAAGGGAACACAAAGTTTCTTTTCAGTTGCCAACTCCACTCCGTACATATATATGGGGACGTACAAGCTCCAACTCGGTTTTACAGTGAAAACGGCAGGCACTTCAAACCGGCACTAGGAAACAGACTGAGAAACCAGAGTAAGGGTTTCTCCTGCAACCCGTTCCCTTTGTGCTGGATGAACGAACGTCTCTCCACATGCTCAGTTCTGAGAGATAAGTGTGTGTGAAAGCCGTCCTTCACCTAGCTTGAAGGGAACACAAAGTTTGTTTTCAGTTGCAAACTCCACTCCATACATATATATGGGGAGGTACAAGCTCCAACTCGGCTTTACACTGAAAACGGCAGGCACTTCAAACCGGCACTAGGAAGCAGACTGAGAAACCAGAGTAAGGGTTTCTCCTGCAACCCGTTCCCTTTGTGCTGGATGAACGAACGTCTCTCCACATGCTCAGTTCTGAGAGATAAGTGTGTGTGAAAGCCGTCCTTCACCTAGCTTGAAGGGAACACAAAGTTTCTTTTCAGTTGCAAACTCCACTCCATACATATATATGGGGAGGTACAAGCTCCAACTCGGCTTTACAGAGAAAACGGCAGGCACTTCAAACCGGCACTAGGAAACAGACTGAGAAACCAGAGTAAGGGTTTCTCCTGCAACCCGTTCCCTTTGTGCTGGATGAACGAACGTCTCTCCACATGCTCAGTTCTGAGAGATATATGTGTGTGAAAGCCGTCCTTCACCTAGCTTGAAGGGAACACAAAGTTTCTTTTCAGTTGCCAACTCCACTCCATACATATATATGGGGAGGTACAAGCTCCAACTCGGTTTTACAGTGAAAACGGCAGGCACTTCAAACCGGCACTAGGAAACAGACTGAGAAACCAGAGTAAGGGTTTCTCCTGCAACCCGTTCCCTTTGTGCTGGATGAACGAACGTCTCTCCACATGCTCAGTTCTGAGAGATAAATGTGTGTGAAAGCCGTCCTTCACCTAGCTTGAAGGGAACACAAAGTTTGTTTTCAGTTGCAAACACCATTCCATACATATATATGGGGAGGTACAAGCTCCAACTCAGCTTTACAGTGAAAATGTCAGGCACTTCAAACCGGTACTAGGAAACAGACTGAGAAACCAGAGTAAGGGTTTCTCCTGCAACCCGTTCCCTTTGTGCTGGATGAACGAACGTCTCTCCACATGCTCAGTTCTGAGAGATAAGTGTGTGTGAAAGCCGTCCTTCACCTAGCTTGAGGGGAACACAAAGTTTGTTTTCAGTTGCAAACTCCACTCCATACATATATATGGGGAGGTACAAGCTCCAATTCGGCTTTACAGTGGAAACGGCAGGCACTTCAAACCGGCACTAGGAAACAGACTGAGAAACCAGAGTAAGGGTTTCTCCTGCAACCCGTTCCCTTTGTGCTGGATGAACGATCGTCTCTCCACATGCTCAGTTCTGAGAGATAAGTGTGTGTAAAAGCCGTCCTTCACCTAGCTTGAAGGGAACACAAAGTTTCTTTTCAGTTGCCAACTCCACTCCATACATATATATGGGGAGGTACAAGCTGCAACTCGGTTTTACAGTGAAAACGGCAGGCAATTCAAACCGGCAGTAGGAAACAGACTGAGAAACCAGAGTAAGGGTTTCTCCTGCAACCCGTTCCCTTTGTGCTGGATGAACGAACGTCTTTCCACATGCTCAGTTCTGAGAGATAAGTGTGTGTGAAACCCGTCCTTCACCTAGCTTGAAGGGAACACAAAGTTTCTTTTCAGTTGCCAAATCCACTCCATACATATATATGGGGAAGTACAAGCTCCAACTCGGCTTTATAGTGAAAACGGCAGGCAATTCAAACCGGCACTAGGAAACAGACTGAGAAACCAGAGTAAGGGTTTCTCCTGCAACCCGTTCCCTTTGTGCTGGATGAACGAACGTCTCTCCACATGCTCAGTCCTGAGAGATAAGTGTGTGTGAAAGCCGTCTTTCACCTAGCTTGAAGGGAACACAAAGTTTGTTTTCAGTTGCAAACTCCACTCCATACATATATATGGGGAGGTACAAGCTCCAACTCGGCTTTACAGTGAAAACGGCAGGCACTTTAAACCGGCACTAGGAAACAGACTGAGAAACCAGAGTAAGGGTTTCTCCTGCAACCCGTTCCCTTTGTGCTGGATAAACGAACGTCTCTCCACATGCTCAGTTCTGAGAGATAAGTGTGTGTGAAAGCCGTCCTTCACCTAGCTTGAAGGGAACACAAAGTTACTTTTCAGTTGCCAACTCCACTCCATACATTTATATGGGGAAGTTCAAGCTCCAAATCGGCTTTACAGTGAAAACGGCACCACTTCAAACCGGCACTAGGAAACAGACTGAGAAACCAGAGTAAGGGTTTCTCCTGCATCCCGTTCCCTTTGTGTTGGATCAACGAACGTCTCTCCACATGCTCAGTTCTGAGAGATAAGTGTGTGTGAAAGCCGTCCTTCACCTAGCTTGAAGGGAACACAAAGTTTCTTTTCAGTTGCCAACTCCACTCCGTACATATATATGGGGAGGTACAAGCTCCAACTCGGTTTTACAGTGAAAACGGCAGGCACTTCAAACCGGCACTAGGAAACAGACTGAGAAACCAGAGTAAGGGTTTCTCCTGCAACCCGTTCCCTTTGTGCTGGATGAACGAACGTCTCTCCACATGCTCAGTTCTGAGAGATAAGTGTGTGTGAAAGCCGTCCTTCACCTAGCTTGAAGGGAACACAAAGTTTGTTTTCAGTTGCAAACTCCACTCCATACATATATATGGGGAGGTACAAGCTCCAACTCGGCTTTACACTGAAAACGGCAGGCACTTCAAACCGGCACTAGGAAGCAGACTGAGAAACCAGAGTAAGGGTTTCTCCTGCAACCCGTTCCCTTTGTGCTGGATGAACGAACGTCTCTCCACATGCTCAGTTCTGAGAGATAAGTGTGTGTGAAAGCCGTCCTTCACCTAGCTTGAAGGGAACACAAAGTTTCTTTTCAGTTGCAAACTCCACTCCATACATATATATGGGGAGGTACAAGCTCCAACTCGGCTTTACAGAGAAAACGGCAGGCACTTCAAACCGGCACTAGGAAACAGACTGAGAAACCAGAGTAAGGGTTTCTCCTGCAACCCGTTCCCTTTGTGCTGGATGAACGAACGTCTCTCCACATGCTCAGTTCTGAGAGATATATGTGTGTGAAAGCCGTCCTTCACGTAGCTTGAAGGGAACACAAAGTTTCTTTTCAGTTGCCAACTCCACTCCATACATATATATGGGGAGGTACAAGCTCCAACTCGGTTTTACAGTGAAAACGGCAGGCACTTCAAACCGGCACTAGGAAACAGACTGAGAAACCAGAGTAAGGGTTTCTCCTGCAACCCGTTCCCTTTGTGCTGGATGAACGAACGTCTCTCCACATGCTCAGTTCTGAGAGATAAGTGTGTGTGAAAGCCGTCCTTCACCTAGCTTGAAGGGAACACAAAGTTTGTTTTCAGTTGCAAACACCATTCCATACATATATATGGGGAGGTACAAGCTCCAACTCAGCTTTACAGTGAAAATGTCAGGCACTTCAAACCGGTACTAGGAAACAGACTGAGAAACCAGAGTAAGGGTTTCTCCTGCAACCCGTTCCCTTTGTGCTGGATGAACGAACGTCTCTCCACATGCTCAGTTCTGAGAGATAAGTGTGTGTGAAAGCCGTCCTTCACCTAGCTTGAGGGGAACACAAAGTTTGTTTTCAGTTGCAAACTCCACTCCATACATATATATGGGGAGGTACAAGCTCCAATTCGGCTTTACAGTGGAAACGGCAGGCACTTCAAACCGGCACTAGGAAACAGACTGAGAAACCAGAGTAAGGGTTTCTCCTGCAACCCGTTCCCTTTGTGCTGGATGAACGAACGTCTCTCCACATGCTCAGTTCTGATAGATATATGTGTGTGAAAGCCGTCCTTCACCTAGCTTGAAGGGAACACAAAGTTTCTTTTCAGTTGCCAACTCCACTCCATACATATATATGGGCTGGTACAAGCTCCAACTCGGTTTTACAGTGAAAACGGCAGGCACTTCAAACCGGCACTAGGAAACAGACTGAGAAACCAGAGTAAGGGTTTCTCCTGCAACCCGTTCCCTTTGTGCTGGATGAACGAACGTCTCTCCACATGCTCAGTTCTGAGAGATAAGTGTGTGTGAAAGCCGTCCTTCACCTAGCTTGAAGGGAACACAAAGTTTGTTTTCAGTTGCAAACTCCACTCCATACATATATATGGGGAGGTACAAGCTCCAATTCGGCTTTACAGTGGAAACGGCAGGCACTTCAAACCGGCACTAGGAAACAGACTGAGAAACCAGAGTAAGGGTTTCTCCTGCAACCCGTTACCTTTGTGCTGGATGAACGAACGTCTCTCCACATGCTCAGTTCTGAGAGTTAAGTGTGTGTGAAAGCCGTCCTTCACCTAGCTTGAAGGGAACACAAAGTTTGTTTTCAGTTGCAAACTCCACTCCATACATATATATGGGGAGGTACAAGCTCCAACTCGGCTTTACAGTCAAAACGGCAGGCACTTCAAACCGGCACGAGGAAACAGACTGAGAAACCAGAGTAATGGTTTCTCCTGCAAACCGTTCCCTTTGTGCTGCATGAACGAACGTCTCTCCACATGCTCAGTTCTGAGAGATAAGTGTGTGTGAAAGCCGTCCTTCACCTAGCTTGAAGGGAACACAAAGTTTCTTTTCAGTTGCAAACTCCACTACATATATATATATGGGGAGGTACAAACTCAACTCCGATTTACAGTGAAAACGGCAGGCACTTCAAACCGGCACTAGGAAACAGACTGAGAAACCAGAGTAAGGGTTTCTCCTGCAACCCGTTCCCTTTGTGCTGGATGAACGAACTTCTCTCCACATGCTCAGTTCTGAGAGATAAGTGTGTGTGAAAGCCGTACTTCACCTAGCTTGACGGGAACACAAAGTTTCTTTTCAGTTGCAAACTCCACTCCATACATATATATAGGGAGGTACAAGCTCTAACTCGGCTTTACAGTGAAAACGGCAGGCACTTCAAACCGGCACTAGGAAACAGACTGAGAAACCAGAGTAAGGGTTTCTCCTGTAACCTGTTCCCTTTGTGCTGGATGAACGAACGTCTCTCCACATGCTCAGTTCTGAGAGATAAGTGTGTGTGAATGCCGTACTTCACCTAGCTTGAAGGGAACACAAAGTTTCTGTTCAGTTGACAACTCCACTCCATACATATATATGGGGAGGTACAAGCTCCAACTCGGCTTTACAGTGAAAACGGCAGGCACTTCAAACCGGCACTAGGAAACAGACTGAGAAACCAGAGTAAGGGTTTCTCCTGCAACCCGTTCCCTTTGTGCTGGATGAACGAACGTCTCTCCACATGCTCAGTTCTGAGAGATAAGTGTGTGTGAAAGCCGTCCTTCACCTAGCTTGAAGGGAACACAAAGTTTGTTTTCAGTTGCAAACTCCACTCCATACATATATATGGGGAGGTACAAGCTCCAACTCGGCTTTACACTGAAAACGGCAGGCACTTCAAACCGGCACTAGGAAGCAGACTGAGAAACCAGAGTAAGGGTTTCTCCTGCAACCCGTTCCCTTTGTGCTGGATGAACGAACGTCTCTCCACATGCTCAGTTCTGAGAGATAAGTGTGTGTGAAAGCCGTCCTTCACCTAGCTTGAAGGGAACACAAAGTTTCTTTTCAGTTGCAAACTCCACTCCATACATATATATGGGGAGGTACAAGCTCCAACTCGGCTTTACAGAGAAAACGGCAGGCACTTCAAACCGGCACTAGGAAACAGACTGAGAAACCAGAGTAAGGGTTTCTCCTGCAACCCGTTCCCTTTGTGCTGGATGAACGAACGTCTCTCCACATGCTCAGTTCTGAGAGATATATGTGTGTGAAAGCCGTCCTTCACGTAGCTTGAAGGGAACACAAAGTTTCTTTTCAGTTGCCAACTCCACTCCATACATATATATGGGGAGGTACAAGCTCCAACTCGGTTTTACAGTGAAAACGGCAGGCACTTCAAACCGGCACTAGGAAACAGACTGAGAAACCAGAGTAAGGGTTTCTCCTGCAACCCGTTCCCTTTGTGCTGGATGAACGAACGTCTCTCCACATGCTCAGTTCTGAGAGATATATGTGTGTGAAAGCCGTCCTTCACCTAGCTTGAAGGGAACACAAAGTTTGTTTTCAGTTGCAAACACCATTCCATACATATATATGGGGAGGTACAAGCTCCAACTCAGCTTTACAGTGAAAATGTCAGGCACTTCAAACCGGTACTAGGAAACAGACTGAGAAACCAGAGTAAGGGTTTCTCCTGCAACCCGTTCCCTTTGTGCTGGATGAACGAACGTCTCTCCACATGCTCAGTTCTGAGAGATAAGTGTGTGTGAAAGCCGTCCTTCACCTAGCTTGAGGGGAACACAAAGTTTGTTTTCAGTTGCAAACTCCACTCCATACATATATATGGGGAGGTACAAGCTCCAATTCGGCTTTACAGTGGAAACGGCAGGCACTTCAAACCGGCACTAGGAAACAGACTGAGAAACCAGAGTAAGGGTTTCTCCTGCAACCCGTTCCCTTTGTGCTGGATGAACGAACGTCTCTCCACATGCTCAGTTCTGATAGATATATGTGTGTGAAAGCCGTCCTTCACCTAGCTTGAAGGGAACACAAAGTTTCTTTTCAGTTGCCAACTCCACTCCATACATATATATGGGCTGGTACAAGCTCCAACTCGGTTTTACAGTGAAAACGGCAGGCACTTCAAACCGGCACTAGGAAACAGACTGAGAAACCAGAGTAAGGGTTTCTCCTGCAACCCGTTCCCTTTGTGCTGGATGAACGAACGTCTCTCCACATGCTCAGTTCTGAGAGATAAGTGTGTGTGAAAGCCGTCCTTCACCTAGCTTGAAGGGAACACAAAGTTTGTTTTCAGTTGCAAACTCCACTCCATACATATATATGGGGAGGTACAAGCTCCAATTCGGCTTTACAGTGGAAACGGCAGGCACTTCAAACCGGCACTAGGAAACAGACTGAGAAACCAGAGTAAGGGTTTCTCCTGCAACCCGTTACCTTTGTGCTGGATGAACGAACGTCTCTCCACATGCTCAGTTCTGAGAGTTAAGTGTGTGTGAAAGCCGTCCTTCACCTAGCTTGAAGGGAACACAAAGTTTGTTTTCAGTTGCAAACTCCACTCCATACATATATATGGGGAGGTACAAGCTCCAACTCGGCTTTACAGTCAAAACGGCAGGCACTTCAAACCGGCACGAGGAAACAGACTGAGAAACCAGAGTAATGGTTTCTCCTGCAACCCGTTCCCTTTGTGCTGCATGAACGAACGTCTCTCCACATGCTCAGTTCTGAGAGATAAATGTGTGTGAAAGCCGTCCTTCACCTAGCTTGAAGGGAACACAAAGTTTCTTTTCAGTTGCAAACTCCACTACATATATATATATGGGGAGGTACAAACTCAACTCCGATTTACAGTGAAAACTGCAGGCACTTCAAACCGGCACTAGGAAACAGACTGAGAAACCAGAGTAAGGGTTTCTCCTGCAACCCGTTCCCTTTGTGCTGGATGAACGAACTTCTCTCCACATGCTCAGTTCTGAGAGATAAGTGTGTGTGAAAGCCGTACTTCACCTAGCTTGACGGGAACACAAAGTTTCTTTTCAGTTGCAAACTCCACTCCATACATATATATAGGGAGGTACAAGCTCTAACTCGGCTTTACAGTGAAAACGGCAGGCACTTCAAACCGGCACTAGGAAACAGACTGAGAAACCAGAGTAAGGGTTTCTCCTGTAACCTGTTCCCTTTGTGCTGGATGAACGAACGTCTCTCCACATGCTCAGTTCTGAGAGATAAGTGTGTGTGAATGCCGTACTTCACCTAGCTTGAAGGGAACACAAAGTTTCTGTTCAGTTGCCAACTCCACTCCATACATATATATGGGGAGGTACAAGCTCCAACTCGGCTTTACAGTGAAAACGGCAGGCACTTCAAACCGGCACTAGGAAACAGACTGAGAAACCAGAGTAAGGGTTTCTCCTGCAACCCGTTCCCTTTGTGCTGGATGAACGAACGTCTCTCCACATGCTCAGTTCTGAGAGATAAGTGTGTGTGAAAGCCGTCCTTCACCTAGCTTGAAGGGAACACAAAGTTTCTTTTCAGTTGCCAACTCCACTCCATACATATATATGGGGAGGTACAAGCTCCAAATCGGCTTTACAGTGAAAACGGCAGGCACTTCAAACCGGCACTAGGAAACAGACTGAGAAACCAGAGTAAGGGTTTCTCCTGCAACCCGTTCCCTTTGTGCTGGATGAACGAACGTCTCTCCACATGCTCAGTTCTGAGAGATAAGTGTGTGTGAAAGCCGTCCTTCACCTAGCTTGAAGGGAACACAAAGTTTCTTTTCAGTTGCAAACTCCACTCCACACATATATATGGGGAGGTACAAGCTCCAACTCGGTTTTACAGTGAAAACGGCAGGCACTTCAAACCGGCACTAGGAAACAGACTGAGAAACCAGAGTAAGGGTTTCTCCTGCAACCCGTTCCCTTTGTGCTGGATGAACGAACGTCTCTCCACATGCTCAGTTCTGAGAGATAAGTGTGTGTGAAAGCCGTCCTTCACCTAGCTTGACGGGAACACAAAGTTTCTTTTCAGTTGCAAACTCCACTCCATACATATATATGGGGAGGTACAATCTCCAACTCGGCTTTACAGTGAAAACGGCAGGCAATTCAAAAATGCACTAGGAAACAGACAGAGAAACCAGAGTAAGGGTTTCTCCTGCAAACCGTTCCCTTTGTGCTGGATGAACGAACGTCTCTCCACATGCTCAGTTCTGAGAGATAAGTGTGTTTGAATGCCGTCCTTCACCTAGCTTGAAAGGAACACAAAGTTTGTTTTCAGTAGCAAACTCCAATCCATACATATATATGGGGAGGTACAAGCTCCAACTCGGCTTTACAGTGAAAACGGCAGGCACTTCAAACCGGCACTAGGAAACAGACTGAGAAACCAGAGTAAGGGTTTCTCCTGCAACCCGTTCCCTTTGTGCTGGATGAACGAACGTCTCTCCACATGCTCAGTTCTGAGAGATAAGTGTGTGTGAAAGCCGTCCTTCACCTAGCTTGACGGGAACACAAAGTTTCTTTTCAGTTGCAAACTCCACTCCATACATATATATGGGGAGGTACAAGCTCCAACTCGGCTTTACAGTGAAAACGGCAGGCACTTCAAACCGGCACTAGGAAACAGACTGAGAAACCAGAGTAATGGTTTCTCCTGCAAACGGTTCCCTTTGTGCTGGATGAACGAACGTCTCTCCACATGCTCAGTTCTGAGAGAGAAGTGTGTGTGAAAGCCGTCCTTCACCTAGCTTGAAGGGAACACAAAGATTCTTTTCAGTTGCCAATTCCACTCCATACATATATATGGGGAAGTACAAGCTCCAACTCGGCTTTACAGTGAAAACGGCAGGCAATTCAAACCGGCAGTAGGAAACAGACTGAGAAACCAGAGTAAGGGTTTCTCCTGCAACCCGTTCCCTTTGTGCTGGATGAACGAACGTCTCTCCACATGCTCAGTTCTGAGAGATAAGTGTGTGTGAAAGCCGTCCTTCACCTAGCTTGAAGGGAACACAAAGTTTGTTTTCAGTTGCAAACTCCACTCCATACATATATATGGGGAGGTACAAGCTCCAACTCGGCTTTACAGTGAAATCGGCAGGCACTTCAAACCGGCACTAGGAAACAGACTGAGAAACCAGAGTAAGGGTTTCTCCTGCAACCCGTTCCCTTTGTGCTGGATGAACGAACGTCTCTCCACATGCTCAGTTCTGAGAGATAAGTGTGTGTGAATGCCGTCCTTCAACTAGCTTGAAGGGAACACAAAGTTTGTTTTCAGTTGCAAACTCCACTCCATACATATATATGGGGAGGTACAAGCTCCAACTCGGCTTTACAGTGAAAACGGCAGACACTTCAAACCGGCACTAGGAAACAGAATGAGAAACCAGAGTAAGGGTTTCTCCTGCAACCCGTTCCCTTTGTGCTGGATGAACGAACGTCTCTCCACATGCTCAGTTCAGAGAGATAAGTGTGTGTGAAAGCCGTCCTTCACCTAGCTTTAAGGGAACACAAAGTTTCTTTTCAGTTGCCAAATCCACTCCATACATATATATGGGGAGGTACAAGCTCCAACTCGTCTTTACAGTGAAAACGGCAGGCAATTCAAACCAGCACTAGGAAACAGACTGAGAAACCAGAGTAAGGGTTTCTCCTGCAAACCGTTCCCTTTGTGCTGGATGAACGAACGTCTCTCCACATGCTCAGTTCTGAGAGATAAGTGTGTGTGAAAGCCGTCCTTCACCTAGCTTGAAGGGAACACATAGTTTGTTTTCAGTTGAAAACTCCACTCCATACATATATATGGGGAGGTACAAGCTCCAACTCGGCTTTACCGTGAAAACGGCAGGCACTTCAAACCGGCACTAGGAAACAGACTGAGAAACCAGAGTAAAGGTTTAACCTGCAACCCGTTCCCTTTGTGCTGGATGAACGAACGTCTCTCCACATGCTCAGTTCTGAGAGATAAGTGTGTGTGAAAGCCGTCCTTCACCTAGCTTGAAGGGAACACAAAGTTTGTTTTCAGTAGCAAACTCCACTCCATACATATATATGGGGAGGTACAAGCTCCAAATCGGCTTTACAGTGAAATCGGCAGGCACTTCAATCCGGCACTAGGAAACAGACTGAGAAACCAGAGTAAGGGTTTCTCCTGCAACCCGTTCCCTTTGTGCTGGATGAACGAAAGTCTCTCCACATGCTCAGTTCTGAGAGATAAGTGTGTGTGAAAGCCGTCCTTCACCTAGCTTGAAGGGAACACAAAGTTTCTTTTCAGTTGCAAACTCCACTCCACACATATATATGGGGAGGTACAAGCTCCAACTCGGTTTTACAGTGAAAACGGCAGGCACTTCAAACCGGCACTAGGAAACAGACTGAGAAACCAGAGTAAGGGTTTCTCCTGCAACCCGTTCCCTTTGTGCTGGATGAACGAACGTCTCTCCACATGCTCAGTTCTGAGAGATAAGTGTGTGTGAAAGCCGTCCTTCACCTAGCTTGACGGGAACACAAAGTTTCTTTTCAGTTGCAAACTCCACTCCATACATATATATAGGGAGGTACAAGCTCCAACTCGGTTTTACAGTGGAAACGGCAGGCACTTCAAACCGGCACTAGGAAACAGACTGAGAAACCAGAGTAAGGGTTTCTCCTGCAAACGGTTCCCTTTGTGCTGGATGAACGATCGTCTCTCCACATGCTCAGTTCTGAGAGAGAAGTGTGTGTGAAAGCCGTCCTTCACCTAGCTTGAAGGGAACACAAAGTTTCTTTTCAGTTGCCAATTCCACTCCATACATATATATGGGGAAGTACAAGCTCCAACTCGGCTTTACAGTGAAAACGGCAGGCACTTCAAACCGGCAGTAGGAAACAGACTGAGAAACCAGAGTAAGGGTTTCTCCTGCAACCCGTTCCCTTTGTGCTGGATGAACGAACGTCTCTCCACATGCTCAGTTCTGAGAGATAAGTGTGTGTGAAAGCCGTCCTTCACCTAGCTTGAAGGGAACACAAAGTTTGTTTTCAGTTGCAAACACCACTCCATACATATATATGGGGAGGTACAAGCTCCAACTCGGCTTTACAGTGAAATCGGCAGGCACTTCAAACCGGCACTAGGAAACAGACTGAGAAACCAGAGTAAGGGTTTCTCCTGCAACCCGTTCTCTTTGTGCTGGATGAACGAACGTCTCTCCACATGCTCAGTTCTGAGAGATAAGTGTGTGTGAATGCCGTCCTTCAACTAGCTTGAAGGGAACACAAAGTTTGTTTTCAGTTGCAAACTCCACTCCATACATATATATGGGGAGGTACAAGCTCCAACTCGGCTTTACAGTGAAAAAGGCAGGCACTTCAAACCGGCACTTAGAAACAGACTAGAAACCAGAGTAAGGGTTTCTCCTGCAACCCGTTCCCTTTGAGCTGGATGAACGAACGTCTCTCCGCATGCTCAGTTCTGAGAGATAAGTGTGTGTGAAAGCCGTCCTTCACCTAGCGTGAAGGGAACACAAAGTTTCTTTTCAGTTGCCAACTCCACACCATACATATATATGGGGAGGTACAAGCTACAACTCGGATTTACAGTGAAAACGGCAGGCAATTCAAACCGGCACTAGGAAACAGACTGAGAAACCAGAGTAAGGGTTTCCCCTGCAACCCGTTCCATTTGTGCTGGATGAACGAACGTCTCTCCACATGCTCAGTTCTGAGAGATAAGTGTGTGTGAAAGCCGTCCTTCACCTAGCTTGAAGGGAACACAAAGTTTCTTTTCAGTTGCAAACTCCACTCCATACATATATATTGGGAGGTACAAGCTCCAACTCGGCTTTACAGTGAAAACGGCAGGCACTTCAAACCGGCACTAGGATACAGACTGAGAAACCATAGTAAGGGTTTCTCCTGCAACCCGTTCCCTTTGTGCTGGATGAATGAACGTCTCTCCACATGCTCAGTTCAGAGAGATAAGTGTGTGTGAAAGCCGTCCTTCACCTAGCTTGAAGGGAACACAAAGTTTCTTTTCAGTTGCAAACTCCACTCCCCACATATATATGGGGAGGTACAAGCTCCAACTCGGTTTTACAGTGAAAACGGCAGGCACTTCTAACCGGCACTAGGAAACAGACTGAGAAACCAGAGTAAGGGTTTCTCCTGCAACCCGTTCCCTTTGTACTGGATGAACGAACGTCTCTCCACATGCTCAGTTCTGAGAGATAAGTGTGTGTGAAAGCCTTACTTCACCTAGCTTGACGGGAACACAAAGTTTCTTTTCAGTTGCCAACTCCACTCCATACATATATATGGGGAGGTACAAGCTCCAACTCGGTTTTACAGTGAAAACGGCATGCACTTCAAACCGGCAGTAGGAAACAGTCTGAGAAACCAGAGTAAGGGTTTCTCCTGCAACCCGTTCCCTTTGTGCTGGATGAACGAACGTCTCTCCACATGCTCAGTTCTGAGAGATAAGTGTGTGTGAAAGCCGTCCTTCACCTAGCTTGAAGGGAACACAAAGTTTCTTTTCAGTTGCCAACTCCACTCCATACATATATATGGGGAGGTACAAGCTCCAACTCGGCTTTACAGTGAAAACGGCAGGCACTTCAAACCGGCACTAGGAAACAGACTGAGAATCCAGAGTAAGGGTTTCTCATGCAACCCGTTCCCTTTGTGCTGGATGAACGAACGTCTCTCCACATGCTCAGTTCTGAGAGATAAGTGTGTGTGAAAGCCGTCCTTCACCTAGCTTGAAGGGAACACAAAGTTTCTTTTCAGTTGCCAACTCCACTCCATACATATATATGGGGAGGTACAAGCTCCAACTCGGTTTTACAGTGAAAACGGCAGGCACTTCAAACCGGCACTAGGAAACAGACTGAGAAACCAGAGTAAGGGTTTCTCCTGCAACCCGTTCCCTTTGTGCTGGATGAACGAACGTCCCTCCACATGCTCAGTTCTGAGAGATAAGTGTGTGTGAAAGCCGTCCTTCACCTAGCTTGAAGGGAACACAAAGTTTCTTTTCAGTTGCCAACTCCACTCCATACATATATATGGGGAGGTACAAGCTCCAACTCGGCTTTACAGTGAAAACGGCAGGCACTTCAAACCGGCACTAGGAAACAGACTGAGAAAATAGAGTAAGGGTTTCTCCTGCAACCCGTTCCCTTTGTGCTGGATGAACGAACTTCTCTCCACATGCTCAGTTCTGAGAGATAAGTGTGTGTGAAAGCCGTCCTTCACCTAGCTTGACGGGAACACAAAGTTTCTTTTCAGTTGCAAACTCCACTCCATACATATATATGGGGAGGTACAAGCTCCAACTCGGCTTTACAGTGAAAACGGCAGGCACTTCAAACCGGCACTAGGAAACAGACTGAGAAACCAGAGTAATGGTTTCTCCTGCAACCCGTTCCCTTTGTGCTGGATGAACGAACGTCTCTCCACATGCTCAGTTCTGAGAGATAAGTGTGTGTGAAAGCCGTCCTTCACCTAACTTGAAGGGAACACAAAGTTTCTTTCAGTTGCAAACTCCACTCCATACATATATATGGGGAGGTACAAGCTCCAACTCGGCTTTACAGTGAAAACGGCAGGCACTTCAAACCGGCACTAGGAAACAGACTGAGAAACCAGAGTAAGGGTTTCTCCTGCAACCCGTTCCCTTTGTGCTGGATGAATGAACGTCTCTCCACATGCTCAGTTCAGAGAGATAAGTGTGTGTGAAAGCCGTCCTTCACCTAGCTTGAAGGGAACACAAAGTTTCTTTTCAGTTGCAAACTCCACTCCCCACATATATATGGGGAGGTACAAGCTCCAACTCGGTTTTACAGTGAAAACGGCAGGCACTTCAAACCGGCACTAGGAAACAGACTGAGAAACCAGAGTAAGGGTTTCTCCTGCAACCCGTTCCCTTTGTGCTGGATGAACGAACGTCTCTCCACATGCTCAGATCTGAGAGATAAGTGTGTGTGAAAGCCGTCCTTCACCTAGCTTGAAGGGAACACAAAGTTTCTTTTCAGTTGCCAACTCCACTCCATACATATATATGGGGAGGTACAAGCTCCAACTCGGTTTTACAGTGAAAACGGCATGCACTTCAAACCAGCAGTAGGGAACAGACTGAGAAACCAGAGTAAGGGTTTCTCCTGCAACCCGTTCCCTTTGTGCTGGATGAACGAACGTCTCTCCACATGCTCAGTTCTGAGAGATAAGTGTGTGTGAAAGCCGTCCTTCACCTAGCTTGAAGGGAACACAAAGTTTCTTTTCAGTTGCCAACTCCACTCCATACAAATATATGGGGAGGTACAAGCTCCAACTCGGTTTTACAGTGAAAACGGCAGGCAATTCAAACCGGCACTAGGAAACAGACTGAGAAACCAGAGTAAGGGTTTCCCCTGCAACCCGTTCCCTTTGTGCTGGATGAACGAACGTCTCTCCACATGCTCAGTTCTGAGAGATAAGTGTGTGTGAAAGCCGTCCTTCACCTAGCTTGAAGGGAACACAAAGTTTCTTTTCAGTTGCAAACTCCACTCCATACATATATATGGGGAGGTACAAGCTCCAACTCGGCTTTACAGTGAAAACGGCAGGCACTTCAAACCGGCACTAGGAAACAGACTGAGAAACCAGAGTAAGGGTTTCTCCTGCAACCCGTTCCCTTTGTGCTGGATGAACGAACGTCTCTCCACATGCTCAGTTCTGAGAGATAAGTGTGTGTGAAAGCCGTCCTTCACCTAGCTTGAAGGGAACACAAAGATTCTTTTAAGTTGCAAACTCCACTCCATACATATATATGGGGAGGTACAAGCTCCAACTCGGTTTTACAGTGAAAACGGCAGGCACTTCAAACCGGCACTAGGAAACAGACTGAGAAACCAGAGTAAGGGTTTCTCCTGCAACCCGTTCCCTTTGTGCTGGATGAACGAACGTCTCTCCACATGCTCAGTTCTGAGAGATAAGTGTGTGTGAAAGCCGTACTTCACCTAGCTTGACGGGAACACAAAGTTTCTTTTCAGTTGCCAACTCCACTCCATACATATATATGGGGAGGTACAAGCTCCAACCCGGTTTTACAGTGAAAACGGCATGAACTTCAAACCGGCAGTAGGAAACAGACTGAGAAACCAGAGTAAGGGTTTCTCCTGCAACCCGTTCCTTTTGTGCTGGATGAACGAACGTCTCTCCACATGCTCAGTTCTGAGAGATAAGTGTGTGTGAAAGCCGTCCTTCACCTAGCTTGAAGGGAACACAAAGTTTCTTTTCAGTTGCCAACTCCACTCCATACATATATATGGGGAGGTACAAGCTCCAACTCGGCTTTACAGTGAAAACGGCAGGGAATCCAAACCGGCACTAGGAAACAGACTGAGAAACCAGAGTAAGGGTTTCCCCTGCAACCCGTTCCCTTTGTGCTGGATGAACGAACGTCTCTCCACATGCTCAGTTCTGAGAGATAAGTGTGTGTGAAAGCCGTCCTTCACCTAGCTTGAAGGGAACACAAAGTTTCTTTTCAGTTGCAAACTCCACTCCATACATATATATGGGGAGGTACAAGCTCCAACACGGCTTTACAGTGAAAACGGCAGGCACTTCAAACCGGCACTAGGAAACAGACTGAGAAACCAGAGTAAGGGTTTCTCCTGCAACCCGTTCCCTTTGTGCTGGATGAACGAACGTCCCTCCACATGCTCAGTTCTGAGAGATAAGTGTGTGTGAAAGCCGTCCTTCACCTAGCTTTAAGGGAACACAAAGTTTCTTTTCAGTTGCCAACTCCACTCCATACATATATATGGGGAGGTACAAGCTCCAACTCGGCTTTACAGTGAAAACGGCAGGCACTTCAAACCGGCACTAGGAAACAGTCTGAGAAACCAGAGTAAGGGTTTCTCCTGCAACCCGTTCCCTTTGTGCTGGATGAACGAACGTCTCTCCACATGCTCAGTTCTGAGAGATAAGTGTGTGTGAAAGCCGTCCTTCACCTAGCTTGAAGGGAACACAAAGTTTCTTTTCAGTTGCCAACTCCACTCCATACAAATATATGGTGAGGTACAAGCTCCAACTCGGTTTTACAGTGAAAACGGCAGGCAATTCAAACCGGCACTAGGAAACAGACTGAGAAACCAGAGTAAGGGTTTCCCCTGCAACCCGTTCCCTTTGTGCTGGATGAACGAACGTCTCTCCACATGCTCAGTTCTGAGAGATAAGTGTGTGTGAAAGCCGTCCTTCACCTAGCTTGAAGGGAACACAAAGTTTCTTTTCAGTTGCAAACTCCACTCCATACTTATATATGGGGAGGTACAAGCTCCAACTCGGCTTTACAGTGAAAACGGCAGGCACTTCAAACCGGCACTAGGAAACAGACTGAGAAACCAGAGTAAGGGTTTCTCCTGCAACCCGTTCCCTTTGTGCTGGATGAACGAACGTCTCTCCACATGCTCAGTTCTGAGAGATAAGTGTGTGTGAAAGCCGTCCTTCACCTAGCTTGAAGGGAACACAAAGATTCTTTTAAGTTGCAAACTCCACTCCATACATATATATGGGAAGGTACAAGCTCCAACTCGGTTTTACAGTGAAAACGGCAGGCACTTCAAACCGGCACTAGGAAACAGACTGAGAAACCAGAGTAAGGGTTTCTCCTGCAACCCGTTCCCTTTGTGCTGGATGAACGAACGTCTCTCCACATGCTAAGTTCTGAGAGATAAGTGTGTGTGAAAGCCGTACTTCACCTAGCTTGACGGGAACACAAAGTTTCTTTTCAGTTGCCAACTCCACTCCATACATATATATGGGGAGGTACAAGCTCCAACTCGGATTTACAGTGAAAACGGCATGAACTTCAAACCGGCAGTAGGAAACAGACTGAGAAACCAGAGTAAAGATTTCTCCTGCAACCCGTTCCTTTTGTGCTGGATGAACGAACGTCTCTCCACATGCTCAGTTCTGAGAGATAAGTGTGTGTGAAAGCCGTCCTTCACCTAGCTTGAAGGGAACACAAAGTTTCTTTTCAGTTGCCAACTCCACTCCATACATATATATGGGGAGGTACAAGCTCCAACTCGGCTTTACAGTGAAAACGGCAGGCAATCCAAACCGGCACTAGGAAACAGACTGAGAAACCAGAGTAAGGGTTTCCCCTGCAACCCGTTCCCTTTGTGCTGGATGAACGAACGTCTCTCCACATGCTCAGTTCTGAGAGATAAGTGTGTGTGAAAGCCGTCCTTCACCTAGCTTGAAGGGAACACAAAGTTTCTTTTCAGTTGCAAACTCCACTCCATACATATATATGGGGAGGTACAAGCTCCAACACGGCTTTACAGTGAAAACGGCAGGCACTTCAAACCGGCACTAGGAAACAGACTGAGAAACCAGAGTAAGGGTTTCTCCTGCAACCCGTTCCCTTTGTGCTGGATGAACGAACGTCTCTCCACATGCTCAGTTCTGAGAGATAAGTGTGTGTGAAAGCCGTCCTTCACCTAGCTTGAAGGGAACACAAAGTTTCTTTTCAGTTGCAAACTCCACTCCATACATATATATGGGGAGGTACAAGCCCCAACTCGGCTTTAAAGTGAAAACGGCAGGCACTTCAAACCGGCACTAGGAAACAGACTGAGAAACCAGAGTAAGGGTTTCTCCTGCAACCCGTTCCCTTTGTGCTGGATGAACGAAAGTCTCTCCACATGCTCAGTTCTGAGAGATAAGTGTGTGTGAAAGCCGTCCTTCACCTAGCTTGAAGGGAACACAAAGTTTCTTTTCAGTTGCCAACTCCACTCCATACATATATATGGGGAGGTACAAGCTCCAACTCGGTTTTACAGTGAAAACGGCAGGCACTTCAAACCGGCACTAGGAAACAGACTGAGAAACCAGAGTAAGGTTTTCTCCTGCAAACCGTTCCCTTTGTGCTGGATGAACGAACGTCTCTCCACATGCTCAGTTCTGAGAGATTAGTGTGTATGAAAGCCGTCCTTCACCTAGCTTGAAGGGAACACAAAGTTTCTTTTCAGTTGCCAACTCCACTCCATACATATATATGGGGAGGTACAAGCTCCATCTCGGTTTTACAGTGAAAACGGCAGGCACTTCAAACCGGCACTAGGAAACAGACTGAGAAACCACAGTAAGGGTTTCTCCTGCAACCCGTTCCCTTTGTGCTGGATGAACGAACGTCTCTCCACATGCTCAGTTCTGAGAGATAAGTGTGTGTGAAAGCCGTCCTTCACCTAGCTTGAAGGGAACACAAAGTTTCTTTTCAGTTGCCAACTCCACTCCATACATATATATGGGGAGGTACAAGCTCCAACTCGGCTTTACAGTGAAAACCGAAGGCACTTCAAACCGGCACTAGGAAACAGACTGAGAAACCAGAGTAAGGGTTTCCCCTGCAACCCGTTCCCTTTGTGCTGGATGAACGAACGTCTCTCCACATGCTCAGTTCTGAGAGATAAGTGTGTGTGAAAGCCGTCCTTCACCTAGCTTGAAGGGAACACAAAGTTTCTTTTCAGTTGCAAACTCCACTCCATACATATATATGGGGAGGTACAAGCTCCAACTCGGCTTTACAGTGAAAACGGCAGGCACTTCAAACCGGCACTAGGAAACAGACTGAGAAACCAGAGTAAGGGTTTCTCCTGCAACCCGTTCCCTTTGTGCTGGATGAACGAACGTCTCTCCACATGCTCAGTTCTGAGAGATAAGTGTGTGTGAAAGCCGTCCTTCACCTAGCTTGAAGGGAACACAAAGTTTCTTTTCAGTTGCAAACTCCACTCCATACATATATATGGGGAGGTACAAGCTCCAACTCGGTTTTACAGTGAAAACGGCATGAACTTCAAACCGGCAGTAGGAAACAGACTGAGAAACCAGAGTAAGGGTTTCTCCTGCAACCCGTTCCTTTTGTGCTGGATGAACGAACGTCTCTCCACATGCTCAGTTCTGAGAGAAAAGTGTGTGTGAAAGCCGTCCTTCACCTAGCTTGAAGGGAACACAAAGTTTCTTTTCAGTTGCCAACTCCACTCCATACATATATATGGGGAGGTACAAGCTCCAACTCGGCTTTACAGTGAAAACGGCAGGGAATCCAAACCGGCACTAGGAAACAGACTGAGAAACCAGAGTAAGGGTTTCCCCTGCAACCCGTTCCCTTTGTGCTGGATGAACGAACGTCTCTCCACATGCTCAGTTCTGAGAGATAAGTGTGTGTGAAAGCCGTCCTTCACCTAGCTTGAAGGGAACACAAAGTTTCTTTTCAGTTGCAAACTCCACTCCATACATATATATGGGGAGGTACAAGCTCCAACTCGGCTTTACAGTGAAAACCGAAGGCACTTCAAACCGGCACTAGGAAACAGACTGAGAAACCAGAGTAAGGGTTTCCCCTGCAACCCGTTCCCTTTGTGCTGGATGAACGAACGTCTCTCCACATGCTCAGTTCTGAGAGATAAGTGTGTGTGAAAGCCGTCCTTCACCTAGCTTGAAGGGAACACAAAGTTTCTTTTCAGTTGCAAACTCCACTCCATACATATATATGGGGAGGTACAAGCTCCAACTCGGCTTTACAGTGAAAACGGCAGGCACTTCAAACCGGCACTAGGAAACAGACTGAGAAACCAGAGTAAGGGTTTCTCCTGCAACCCGTTCCCTTTGTGCTGGATGAACGAACGTCTCTCCACATGCTCAGTTCTGAGAGATAAGTGTGTGTGAAAGCCGTCCTTCACCTAGCTTGAAGGGAACACAAAGTTTCTTTTCAGTTGCAAACTCCACTCCATACATATATATGGGGAGGTACAAGCTCCAACTCGGTTTTACAGTGAAAACGGCATGAACTTCAAACCGGCAGTAGGAAACAGACTGAGAAACCAGAGTAAGGGTTTCTCCTGCAACCCGTTCCTTTTGTGCTGGATGAACGAACGTCTCTCCACATGCTCAGTTCTGAGAGAAAAGTGTGTGTGAAAGCCGTCCTTCACCTAGCTTGAAGGGAACACAAAGTTTCTTTTCAGTTGCCAACTCCACTCCATACATATATATGGGGAGGTACAAGCTCCAACTCGGCTTTACAGTGAAAACGGCAGGGAATCCAAACCGGCACTAGGAAACAGACTGAGAAACCAGAGTAAGGGTTTCCCCTGCAACCCGTTCCCTTTGTGCTGGATGAACGAACGTCTCTCCACATGCTCAGTTCTGAGAGATAAGTGTGTGTGAAAGCCGTCCTTCACCTAGCTTGAAGGGAACACAAAGTTTCTTTTCAGTTGCAAACTCCACTCCATACATATATATGGGGAGGTACAAGCTCCAACACGGCTTTACAGTGAAAACGGCAGGCACTTCAAACCGGCACTAGGAAACAGACTGAGAAACCAGAGTAAGGGTTTCTCCTGCAACCCGTTCCCTTTGTGCTGGATGAACGAACGTCCCTCCACATGCTCAGTTCTGAGAGATAAGTGTGTGTGAAAGCCGTCCTTCACCTAGCTTTAAGGGAACACAAAGTTTCTTTTCAGTTGCCAACTCCACTCCATACATATATATGGGGAGGTACAAGCTCCAACTCGGCTTTACAGTGAAAACGGCAGGCACTTCAAACCGGCACTAGGAAACAGACTGAGAAACCAGAGTAAGGGTTTCTCCTGCAACCCGTTCCCTTTGTGCTGGATGAACGAACGTCTCTCCACATGCTCAGTTCTGAGAGATAAGTGTGTGTGAAAGCCGTCCTTCACCTAGCTTGAAGGGAACACAAAGTTTCTTTTCAGTTGCCAACTCCACTCCATACAAATATATGGTGAGGTACAAGCTCCAACTCGGTTTTACAGTGAAAACGGCAGGCAATTCAAACCGGCACTAGGAAACAGACTGAGAAACCAGAGTAAGGGTTTCCCCTGCAACCCGTTCCCTTTGTGCTGGATGAACGAACGTCTCTCCACATGCTCAGTTCTGAGAGATAAGTGTGTGTGAAAGCCGTCCTTCACCTAGCTTGAAGGGAACACAAAGTTTCTTTTCAGTTGCAAACTCCACTCCATACATATATATGGGGAGGTACAAGCTCCAACTCGGCTTTACAGTGAAAACGGCAGGCACTTCAAACCGGCACTAGGAAACAGACTGAGAAACCAGAGTAAGGGTTTCTCCTGCAACCCGTTCCCTTTGTGCTGGATGAACGAACGTCTCTCCACATGCTCAGTTCTGAGAGATAAGTGTGTGTGAAAGCCGTCCTTCACCTAGCTTGAAGGGAACACAAAGATTCTTTTAAGTTGCAAACTCCACTCCATACATATATATGGGAAGGTACAAGCTCCAACTCGGTTTTACAGTGAAAACGGCAGGCACTTCAAACCGGCACTAGGAAACAGACTGAGAAACCAGAGTAAGGGTTTCTCCTGCAACCCGTTCCCTTTGTGCTGGATGAACGAACGTCTCTCCACATGCTCAGTTCTGAGAGATAAGTGTGTGTGAAAGCCGTACTTCACCTAGCTTGACGGGAAAACAAAGTTTCTTTTCAGTTGCCAACTCCACTCCATACATATATATGGGGAGGTACAAGCTCCAACTCGGATTTACAGTGAAAACGGCATGAACTTCAAACCGGCAGTAGGAAACAGACTGAGAAACCAGAGTAAAGATTTCTCCTGCAACCCGTTCCCTTTGTGCTGGATGAACGAACGTCTCTCCACATGCTCAGTTCTGAGAGATAAGTGTGTGTGAAAGCCGTCCTTCACCTAGCTTGAAGGGAACACAAAGTTTCTTTTCAGTTGCAAACTCCACTCCATACATATATATGGGGAGGTACAAGCTCCAACACGGCTTTACAGTGAAAACGGCAGGCACTTCAAACCGGCACTAGGAAACAGACTGAGAAACCAGAGTAAGGGTTTCTCCTGCAACCCGTTCCCTTTGTGCTGGATGAACGAACGTCTCTCCACATGCTCAGTTCTGAGAGATAAGTGTGTGTGAAAGCCGTCCTTCACCTAGCTTGAAGGGAACACAAAGTTTCTTTTCAGTTGCAAACTCCACTCCATACATATATATGGGGAGGTACAAGCCCCAACTCGGCTTTAAAGTGAAAACGGCAGGCACTTCAAACCGGCACTAGGAAACAGACTGAGAAACCAGAGTAAGGGTTTCTCCTGCAACCCGTTCACTTTGTGCTGGATGAACGAAAGTCTCTCCACATGCTCAGTTCTGAGAGATAAGTGTGTGTGAAAGCCGTCCTTCACCTAGCTTGAAGGGAACACAAAGTTTCTTTTCAGTTGCCAACTCCACTCCATACATATATATGGGGAGGTACAAGCTCCAACTCGGTTTTACAGTGAAAACGGCAGGCACTTCAAACCGGCACTAGGAAACAGACTGAGAAACCAGAGTAAGGGTTTCTCCTGCAAACCGTTCCCTTTGTGCTGGATGAACGAACGTCTCTCCACATGCTCAGTTCTGAGAGATAAGTGTGTGTGAAAGCCGTCCTTCACCTAGCTTGAAGGGAACACAAAGTTTCTTTTCAGTTGCCAACTCCACTCCATACATATATATGGGGAGGTACAAGCTCCAACTCGGCTTTACAGTGAAAACCGAAGGCACTTCAAACCGGCACTAGGAAACAGACTGAGAAACCAGAGTAAGGGTTTCCCCTGCAACCCGTTCCCTTTGTGCTGGATGAACGAACGTCTCTCCACATGCTCAGTTCTGAGAGATAAGTGTGTGTGAAAGCCGTCCTTCACCTAGCTTGAAGGGAACACAAATTTTCTTTTCAGTTGCAAACTCCACTCCATACATATATATGGGGAGGTACAAGCTCCAACTCGTTTTTACAGTGAAAAAGGCAGGCACTTCAAACCGGCACTAGGAAACAGAGTGAGAAACCACAGTAAGGGTTTCTCCTGCAACCCGTTCCCTTTGTGCTGGATGAACGAACGTCTCTCCACATGCTCAGTTCTGAGAGATAAGTGTGTGTGAAAGCCGTCCTTCACCTAGCTTGAAGGGAACACAAAGTTTCTTTTCAGTTGCCAACTCCACTCCATACATATATATGGGGAGGTACAAGCCCCAACTCGGCTTTACAGTGAAAACCGAAGGCACTTCAAACCGGCACTAGGAAACAGACTGAGAAACCAGAGTAAGGGTTTCCTCTGCAACCCGTTCCCTTTGTGCTGGATGAACGAACGTCTCTCCACATGCTCAGTTCTGAGAGATAAGTGTGTGTGAAAGCCGTCCTTCACCTAGCTTGACGGGAACACAAAGTTTCTTTTCAGTTGCAAACTCCACTCCATACATATATATGGGGAGGTACAAGCTCCAACTCTTCTTTACAGTGAAAACGGCAGGCACTTCAAACCGGACCTAGGAAACAGACTGAGAAACCAGAGTAAGGGTTTCTCCTGCAACCCGTTCCCTTTGTGCTGGATGAACGAACGTCTCTCCACATGCACAGTTCTGAGAGATAAGTGTGTGTGAAAGTCTTCCTTCACCTAGCTTGAAGGGAACACAAAGTTTCTTTCAGTTGCAAACTCCACTCCATAAATATATATGGGGACGTTCAAACTCCAACTCGGGTTTACAGTGAAAACGGCAGGCACTTCAAACCGGCAATAGGAAACAGACTGAGAAACCAGAGTAAAGGTTTCTCCTGCAACCCGTTCCCTTTGTGCTGGATGAACGAACGTCTCTCCACATGCTCAGTTCTGAGAGATAAGTGTGTGTGAAAGCCGTCCTTCACCTAGCTTGAAGGGAACACAAAGCTTCTTTTCAGTTGCCAAATCCACTCCATACATATATATGGGGAGGTACAAGCTCCAACTCGGCTTTACAGTGAAAACGGCAGGCACTTCAAACCGGCACTAGGAAACAGACTGAGAAACCAGAGTAAGGGTTTCTCCTACAACCCGTTCCCTTTGTGCTGGATGAACGAACGTCTCTCCACACGCTCAGTTCTGAGAGAAAAGAGTGTGTGAAATCCGTCCTTCACCTAGCTTGAAGGGAACACAAAGTTCCTTTTCACTTGCAAACTCCACTCCATACATATATATGGGGAGGTACAAGCTCCAACTCGGCTTTACAGTGAAAACGGCAGGCACTTCAAACCGGCACTAGGAAACAGACTGAGAAACCAGAGTAAGGGTTTCTCCTGCAACCCGTTCCCTTTGTGCTGGATGAACGAACTTCTCTCCACATGCTCAGTTCTGAGAGATAAGTGTGTGTGAAAGCCGTCCTTCACCTAGCTTGAAGGGAACACAAAGTTTCTTTTCAGTTGCAAACTCCACTCCATACATATATATGGGGAGGTACAAGCTCCAACTCGGCTTTACAGTGAAAACGGCAGGCACTTCAAACCGGCACTAGGAAACAGACTGAGAAACCAGAGTAAGGGTTTCTCCTGCAACCCGTTCCCTTTGTGCTGGATGAACGAACGTCTCTCCACATGCTCAGTTCTGAGAGATAAGTGTGTGTGAAAGCCGTCCTTCACCTAACTTGAAGGGAACACAAAGTTTCTTTCAGTTGCAAACTCCACTCCATACATATATATGGGGAGGTACAAGCTCCAACTCGGCTTTACAGTGAAAACGGCAGGCACTTCAAACGGCACTAGGAAACAGACTGAGAAACCAGAGTAAGGGTTTCTCCTGCAACCCGTTCCCTTTGTGCTGGATGAATGAACGTCTCTCCACATGCTCAGTTCAGAGAGATAAGTGTGTGTGAAAGCCGTCCTTCACCTAGCTTGAAGGGAACACAAAGTTTCTTTTCAGTTGCAAACTCCACTCCCCACATATATATGGGCTGGTACAAGCTCCAACTCGGTTTTACAGTGAAAACGGCAGGCACTTCAAACCGGCACTAGGAAACAGACTGAGAAACCAGAGTAAGGGTTTCTCCTGCAACCCGTTCCCTTTGTGCTGGATGAACGAACGTCTCTCCACATGCTCAGTTCTGAGAGATAAGTGTGTGTGAAAGCCGTCCTTCACCTAACTTGAAGGGAACACAAAGTTTCTTTCAGTTGCAAACTCCACTCCATACATATATATGGGGAGGTACAAGCTCCAACTCGGCTTTACAGTGAAAACGGCAGGCACTTCAAACGGCACTAGGAAACAGACTGAGAAACCAGAGTAAGGGTTTCTCCTGCAACCCGTTCCCTTTGTGCTGGATGAATGAACGTCTCTCCACATGCTCAGTTCAGAGAGATAAGTGTGTGTGAAAGCCGTCCTTCACCTAGCTTGAAGGGAACACAAAGTTTCTTTTCAGTTGCAAACTCCACTCCCCACATATATATGGGCTGGTACAAGCTCCAACTCGGTTTTACAGTGAAAACGGCAGGCACTTCAAACCGGCACTAGGAAACAGACTGAGAAACCAGAGTAAGGGTTTCTCCTGCAACCCGTTCCCTTTGTGCTGGATGAACGAACGTCTCTCCACATGCTCAGTTCTGAGAGATAAGTGTGTGTGAAAGCCGTACTTCAGCTAGCTTGACGGGAACACAAAGTTTCTTTTCAGTTGCCAACTCCACTCCATAAATATATATGGGGAGGTACAAGCTCCAACTCGGTTTTACAGTGAAAACGGCATGAACTTCAAACCGGCAGTAGGAAACAGACTGAGAAACCAGAGTAAGGGTTTCTCCTGCAACCCGTTCCTTTTGTGCTGGATGAACGAACGTCTCTCCACATGCTCAGTTCTGAGAGATAAGTGTGTGTGAAAGCCGTCCTTCACCTAGCTTGAAGGGAACACAAAGTTTCTTTTCAGTTGCCAACTCCACTCCATACATATATATGGGGAGGTACAAGCTCCAACTCGGCTTTACAGTGAAAACGGCAGGCAATCCAAACCGGCACTAGGAAACAGACTGAGAAAACAGAGTAAGGGTTTCCCCTGCAACCCGTTCCCTTTGTGCTGGATGAACGAACGTCTCTCCACATGCTCAGTTCTGAGAGATAAGTGTGTGTGAAAGCCGTCCTTCACCTAGCTTGAAGGGAACACAAAGTTTCTTTTCAGTTGCAAACTCCACTCCATACATATATATGGGGAGGTACAAGCTCCAACACGTCTTTACAGTGAAAACGGCAGGCACTTCAAACCGGCACTAGGAAACAGACTGAGAAACCAGAGTAAGGGTTTCTCCTGCAACCCGTTCCCTTTGTGCTGGATGAACGAAAGTCTCTCCACATGCTCAGTTCTGAGAGATAAGTGTGTGTGAAAGCCGTCCTTCACCTAGCTTGAAGGGAACACAAAGTTTCTTTTCAGTTGCCAACACCACTCCATATATATATATGGGGAGGTACAAGCTCCAACTCGGTTTTACAGTGAAAACGGCAGGCACTTCAAACCGGCACTAGGAAACAGACTGAGAAACCAGAGTAAGTGTTTCTCCTGCAACCCTTTCCCTTTGTGCTGGATGAACGAACGTCTCTCCACATGCTCAGTTCTGAGAGATAAGTGTGTGTGAAAGCCGTCCTTCACCTAGCTTGAAGGGAACACAAAGATTCTTTTAAGTTGCAAACTCCACTCCATACATATATATGGGGTGGTACAAGCTCCAACTCGGTTTTACAGTGAAAACGGCAGGCACTTCAAACCGGCACTAGGAAACAGACTGAGAAACCAGAGTAAGGGTTTCTCCTGCAAACCGTTCCCTTTGTGCTGGATGAACGAACGTCTCTCCACATGCTCAGTTCTGAGAGATAAGTGTGTGTGAAAGCCGTACTTCACCTAGCTTGACGGGAACACAAAGTTTCTTTTCAGTTGCCAACTCCACTCCATAAATATATATGGGGAGGTACAAGCTCCAACTCGGTTTTACAGTGAAAACGGCATGAACTTCAAACCGGCAGTAGGAAACAGACTGAGAAACCAGAGTAAGGGTTTCTCCTGCAACCCGTTCCTTTTGTGCTGGATGAACGAACGTCTCTCCACATGCTCAGTTCTGAGAGATAAGTGTGTGTGAAAGCCGTCCTTCACCTAGCTTGAAGGGAACACAAAGTTTCTTTTCAGTTGCCAACTCCACTCCATACATATATATGGGGAGGTACAAGCTCCAACTCGGCTTTACAGTGAAAACGGCAGGCAATCCAAACCGGCACTAGGAAACAGACTGAGAAACCAGAGTAAGGGTTTCCCCTGCAACCCGTTCCCTTTGTGCTGGATGAACGAACGTCTCTCCACATGCTCAGTTCTGAGAGATAAGTGTGTGTGAAAGCCGTCCTTCACCTAGCTTGAAGGGAACACAAAGTTTCTTTTCAGTTGCAAACTCCACTCCATACATATATATGGGGAGGTACAAGCTCCAACACGGCTTTACAGTGAAAACGGCAGGCACTTCAAACCGGCACTAGGAAACAGACTGAGAATCCAGAGTAAGGGTTTCTCCTGCAACCCGTTCCCTTTGTGCTGGATGAACGAACGTCTCTCCACATGCTCAGTTCTGAGAGATAAGTGTGTGTGAAAGCCGTCCTTCACCTAGCTTGAAGGGAACACAAAGTTTCTTTTAAGTTGCAAACTCCACTCCATACATATATATGGGGCGGTACAAGCCCCAACTCGGCTTTAAAGTGAAAACGGCAGGCACTTCAAACCGGCACTAGGAAACAGACTGAGAAACCAGAGTAAGGGTTTCTCCTGCAACCCGTTCCCTTTGTGCTGGATGAACGAAAGTCTCTCCACATGCTCAGTTCTGAGAGATAAGTGTGTGTGAAAGCCGTCCTTCACCTAGCTTGAAGGGAACACAAAGTTTCTTTTCAGTTGCCAACTCCACTCCATACATATATATGGGGAGGTACAAGCTCCAACTCGGTTTTACAGTGAAAACGGCAGGCACTTCAAACCGGCACTAGGAAACAGACTGAGAAACCAGAGTAAGGGTTTCTCCTGCAAACCGTTCCCTTTGTGCTGGATGAACGAACGTCTCTCCACATGCTCAGTTCTGAGAGATAAGTGTGTATGAAAGCCGTCCTTCACCTAGCTTGAAGGGAACACAAAGTTTCTTTTCAGTTGCCAAATCCACTCCATACATATATATGGGGAGGTACAAGCTCCATCTCGGTTTTACAGTGAAAACGGCAGGCACTTCAAACCGGCACTAGGAAACAGACTGAGAAACCACAGTAAGGGTTTCTCCTGCAACCCGTTCCCTTTGTGCTGGATGAACGAACGTCTCTCCACATGCTCAGTTCTGAGAGATAAGTGTGTGTGAAAGCCGTCCTTCACCTAGCTTGAAGGGAACACAAAGTTTCTTTTCAGTTGCCAACTCCACTCCATACATATATATGGGGAGGTACAAGCTCCAACTCGGCTTTACAGTGAAAACCGAAGGCACTTCAAACCGGCACTAGGAAACAGACTGAGAAACCAGAGTAAGGGTTTCCCCTGCAACCCGTTCCCTTTGTGCTGGATGAACGAACGTCTCTCCACATGCTCAGTTCTGAGAGATAAGTGTGTGTGAAAGCCGTCCTTCTCCTAGCTTGACGGGAACACAAAGTTTCTTTTCAGTTGCAAACTCCACTCCATACATATATATGGGGAGGTACAAGCTCCAACTCGGCTTTACAGTGAAAACGGCAGGCACTTCAAACCGGCACTAGGAAACAGACTGAGAAACCAGAGTAAGGGTTTCTCCTGCAACCCGTTCCCTTTGTGCTGGATGAACGAACGTCTCTCCACATGCTCAGTTCTGAGAGATAAGTGTGTGTGAAAGTCTTCCTTCACCTAGCTTGAAGGGAACACAAAGTTTCTTTCAGTTGCAAACTCCACTCCATAAATATATATGGGGACGTTCAAACTCCAACTCGGGTTTACAGTGAAAACGGCAGGCACTTCAAACCGGCACTAGGAAACAGACTGAGAAACCAGAGTAAGGGTTTCTACTGCAACCCGCTCCCTTTGTGCTGGATGAACGAACGTCTCTCCACATGCTCAGTTCTGAGAGATAAGTGTGTGTGAAAGCCGTCCTTCACCTAGCTTGAAGGGAACACAAAGCTTCTTTTCAGTTGCCAAATCCACTCCATACATATATATGGGGAGGTACAAGCTCCAACTCGGCTTTACAGTGAAAACGGCAGGCACTTCAAACCGGCACTAGGAAACAGACTGAGAAACCAGAGTAAGGGTTTCTCCTACAACCCGTTCCCTTTGTGCTGGATGAACGAACGTCTCTCCACACGCTCAATTCTGAGAGATAAGAGTGTTTGAAAGCCGTCCTTCACCTAGCTTGAAGGGAACACAAAGTTCCTTTTCACTTGCAAACTCCACTCCATACATATATATGGGGAGGTACAAGCTCCAAATCGGCTTTACAGTGAAAACGGCAGGCACTTCAAACCGGCACTAGGAAACAGACTGAGAAACCAGAGTAAGGGTTTCTCCTACAACCCGTTCCCTTTGTGCTGGATGAACGAACGTCTCTCCACACGCTCAGTTCTGAGAGAAAAGTGTGTGTGAAATCCGTCCTTCACCTAGCTTGAAGGGAACACAAAGTTCCTTTTCACTTGCAAACTCCACTCCATACATATATATGGGAAGGTACAAGCTCCAAATCGGCTTTATAGTGAAAACGGCAGGCACTTCAAACCGGCACTAGGAAACAGACTGAGAAACCAGAGTAAGGGTTTCTCCTGCAACCCGTTCCCTTTGTGCTGGATGAACGAACGTCTCTCCACATGCTTAGTTCTGAACGATAAGTGTGTGTGAAAGCCGTCCTTCACCTAGATTGAAGGGAAAACAAAGTTTCTTTTCAGTTGCCAACCCCACTCCATGCATATATATGGGGAGGTACAAGCTCCAACTCGGTTTTACAGTGATAACGGCAGGCACTTCAAACCGGCACTAGGAAACAGACTGAGAAACCAGAGTAAGGGTTTCTCCTGCAACCCGTTCCCTTTGTGTTGGATGAAAGAACGTCTCTCCACATGCTCAGTTCTGAGAGATAAGTGTGTGTGAAAGCCGTCCTTCACCTAGCTTGAAGGGAACACAAAGTTTCTTTTCAGTTGCAAACTCCACTCCATGCATTTATATGGGCAGGTACAAGCTCCAACCCTTTTTTACAGTGAAAACGGCAGGCACTTCAAACCGGCACTAGGAAACAGACTGAGAAACCAGAGTAAGGGCTTCTCCTGCAACCCGTTCCCTTTGTGCTGGATGAACGAACGTCTCTCCACATGCTCAGTTCTGAGAGATAAGTGTGTGTGAAAGCTGTCCTTCACCAAGCTTGAAGGGAACACATAGTTCCTTTTCAGTTGCCAACTCCACTCCATACATATATATGGGCAGGTACAGGCTCCAACTCGGTTTTACAGTGAAAACGGCAGGCACTTCAAACCGGCACTACGAAACAGACTGAGAAACCAGAGTAAGGGTTTCTCCTGCAACCCGTTCCCTTTGTGCTGGATGAACGAACGTCTCTCCACATGCTCAGTTCTGAGAGATAAGTGTGTGTGAAAGCCGTCCTTCAACTAGCTTGAAGGGAACACAAAGTTTCTTTTCAGTTGCAAACTCCACTCCATAAATATATATGGGGACGTTCAAACTCCAACTCGGCTTTACAGTGAAAACGGCAGGCACTTCAAACCGGCACTAGGAAACAGACTGGGAAACCAGAGTAAGGGTTTCTCCTGCAACCCGTTCCCTTTGTGCTGGATGAAAGAACGTCTCTCCACATGCTCAGTTCTGAGAGATAAGTGTGTGTGAAAGCCGTCCTTCACCTAGCTTGAAGGGAACACAAAGTTTCTTTACAGTTGCCAACTCCACTCCATACATATGTATGGGTAGGTACAAGCTCCAACTCGGTTTTACAGTGAAAACGGCAGGCACATCAAACCGGCACTAGGAAACAGACTGAGAAACCAGAGTAAGGGTTTCTCCTGCAACCCGTTCCTTTGTGCTGGATGAACGAACGTCTCTCCACATGCTCAGTTCTGAGAGATAAGTGTGTGTGAAAGCCATCCTTCACCTAGCTTGAAGGGAACACAAAGTTTCTTTTCAGTTGCCAACTCCACACCATACATATATATGGGCATGTACAAGCTCCAACTCGGTTTTACAGTGAAAAGTTCAGGCACTTCAAACCGGCACTAGGAAACAGACTGAGAAACCAGAGTAAGGGTTTCTCCTGCAACCCGTTCCCTTTGTGCTGGATGAACGAACGTCTCCCCACATGCTCAGTTCTGAGAGATAAGTGTGTGTGAAAGCCGTCCTTCACCTAGCTTGAAGGGAATACAAAGTTTCTTTTCAGTTGCAAACTCCACTCCATACATATATATGGGGAGGTACAAGCTCCAACTCGGTTTTACAGTAAAAACGGCAGGCACTTCAAACAGGCACTAGGAAACAGACTGAGAAACCAGAGTAAGGGTTTCTCCTGCAATCCGTTCCCTTTGTGCTGGATGAACGAACGTCTCTCCACATGCTCAGTTCTGAGAGATAAGTGTGTGTGAAAGCAGTCCTTCACCTAGCTTGAAGGGAACACAAAGTTTCTTTTCAGTTGCAAACTCCACTCCATGCATTTATATGGGCAGGTACAAGCTCCAACCCTTTTTTACAGTGAAAACGGCAGGCACTTCAAACCGGCACTAGGAAACAGACTGAGAAACCAGAGTAAGGGCTTCTCCTGCAACCCGTTCCCTTTGTGCTGGATGAACGAACGTCTCTCCACATGCTCAGTTCTGAGAGATAAGTGTGTGTGAAAGCTGTCCTTCACCAAGCTTGAAGGGAACACATAGTTCCTTTTCAGTTGCCAACTCCACTCCATACATATATATGGGCAGGTAAAGGCTCCAACTCGGTTTTACAGTGAAAACGGCAGGCACTTCAAACCGGCACTACGAAACAGACTGAGAAACCAGAGTAAGGGTTTCTCCTGCAACCCGTTCCCTTTGTGCTGGATGAACGAACGTCTCTCCACATGCTCAGTTCTGAGAGATAAGTGTGTGTGAAAGCCGTCCTTCACCTAGCTTGACGGGAACACAAAGTTTCTTTTCAGTTGCAAACTCCACTCCATACATATATATGGGGAGGTACAAGCTCCAACTCGGCTTTACAGTGAAAACGGCAGGCACTTCAAACCGGCACTAGGAAACAGACTGAGAAACCAGAGTAAGGGTTTCTCCTGCAACCCGTTCCCTTTGTGCTGGATGAACGAACGTCTCTCCACATGCTCAGTTCTGAGAGATAAGTGTGTGTGAAAGTCTTCCTTCACCTAGCTTGAAGGGAACACAAAGTTTCTTTCAGTTGCAAACTCCACTCCATAAATATATATGGGGACGTTCAAACTCCAACTCGGGTTTACAGTGAAAACGGCAGGCACTTCAAACCGGCACTAGGAAACAGACTGAGAAACCAGAGTAAGGGTTTCTCCTGCAACCCGCTCCCTTTGTGCTGGATGAACGAACGTCTCTCCACACGCTCAATTCTGAGAGATAAGAGTGTTTGAAAGCCGTCCTTCACCTAGCTTGAAGGGAACACAAAGTTCCTTTTCACTTGCAAACTCCACTCCATACATATATATGGGGAGGTACAAGCTCCAAATCGGCTTTACAGTGAAAACGGCAGGCACTTCAAACCGGCACTAGGAAACAGACTGAGAAACCAGAGTAAGGGTTTCTCCTACAACCCGTTCCCTTTGTGCTGGATGAACGAACGTCTCTCCACACGCTCAGTTCTGAGAGAAAAGAGTGTGTGAAATCCGTCCTTCACCTAGCTTGAAGGGAACACAAAGTTCCTTTTCACTTGCAAACTCCACTCCATACATATATATGGGAAGGTACAAGCTCCAAATCGGCTTTATAGTGAAAACGGCAGGCACTTCAAACCAGCACTAGGAAACAGACTGAGAAACCAGAGTAAGGGTTTCTCCTGCAACCCGTTCCCTTTGTGCTGGATGAACGAACGTCTCTCCACATGCTCAGTTCTGAACGATAAGTGTGTGTGAAAGCCGTCCTTCACCTAGATTGAAGGGAAAACAAAGTTTCTTTTCAGTTGCCAACCCCACTCCATGCATATATATGGGGAGGTACAAGCTCCAACTCGGTTTTACAGTGATAACGGCAGGCACTTCAAACCGGCACTAGGAAACAGACTGAGAAACCAGAGTAAGGGTTTCTCCTGCAACGCGTTCCCTTTGTGTTGGATGAAAGAACGTCTCTCCACATGCTCAGTTCTGAGAGATAAGTGTGTGTGAAAGCCGTCCTTCACCTAGCTTGAAGGGAACACAAAGTTTCTTTTCAGTTGCAAACTCCACTCCATGCATTTATATGGGCAGGTACAAGCTCCAACCCTTTTTTACAGTGAAAACGGCAGGCACTTCAAACCGGCACTAGGAAACAGACTGAGAAACCAGAGTAAGGGCTTCTCCTGCAACCCGTTCCCTTTGTGCTGGATGAACGAACGTCTCTCCACATGCTCAGTTCTGAGAGATAAGTGTGTGTGAAAGCTGTCCTTCACCAAGCTTGAAGGGAACACATAGTTCCTTTTCAGTTGCCAACTCCACTCCATACATATATATGGGCAGGTACAGGCTCCAACTCGGTTTTACAGTGAAAACGGCAGGCACTTCAAACCGGCACTACGAAACAGACTGAGAAACCAGAGTAAGGGTTTCTCCTGCAACCCGTTCCCTTTGTGCTGGATGAACGAACGTCTCTCCACATGCTCAGTTCTGAGAGATAAGTGTGTGTGAAAGCCGTCCTTCAACTAGCTTGAAGGGAACACAAAGTTTCTTTACAGTTGCAAACTCCACTCCATACATACGTATGGGTAGGTACAAGCTCCAACTCGGTTTTACAGTGAAAACGGCAGGCACATCAAACCGGCACTAGGAAACAGACTGAGAAACCAGAGTAAGGGTTTCTCCTGCAACCCGTTCCTTTTTGCTGGATGAACGAACGTCTCTCCACATGCTCAGTTCTGAGAGATAAGTGTGTGTGAAAGCCATCCTTCACCTAGCTTGAAGGGAACACAAAGTTTCTTTTCAGTTGCCAACTCCACACCATACATATATATGGGCATGTACAAGCTCCAACTCGGTTTTACAGTGAAAAGGTCAGGCACTTCAAACCGGCACTAGGAAACAGACTGAGAAACCAGAGTAAGGGTTTCTCCTGCAACCCGTTCCCTTTGTGCTGGATGAACGAACGTCTCCCCACATGCTCAGTTCTGAGAGATAAGTGTGTGTGAAAGCCGTCCTTCACCTAGCTTGAAGGGAATACAAAGTTTCTTTTCAGTTGCAAACTCCACTCCATACATATATATGGGGAGGTACAAGCTCCAACTCGGTTTTACAGTAAAAACGGCAGGCACTTCAAACAGGCACTAGGAAACAGACTGAGAAACCAGAGTAAGGGTTTCTCCTGCAATCCGTTCCCTTTGTGCTGGATGAACGAACGTCTCTCCACATGCTCAGTTCTGAGAGATAAGTGTGTGTGAAAGCCGTCCTTCACCTAGCTTGAAGGGAACACAAAGTTTCTTTTCAGTTGCAAACTCCACTCCATGCATTTATATGGGCAGGTACAAGCTCCAACCCTTTTTTACAGTGAAAACGGCAGGCACTTCAAACCGGCACTAGGAAACAGACTGAGAATCCAGAGTAAGGGCTTCTCCTGCAAACCGTTCCCTTTGTGCTGGATGAACGAACGTCTCTCCACATGCTCAGTTCTGAGAGATAAGTGTGTGTGAAAGCTGTCCTTCACCAAGCTTGAAGGGAACACATAGTTCCTTTTCAGTTGCCAACTCCACTCCATACATATATATGGGCAGGTACAGGCTCCAACTCGGTTTTACAGTGAAAACGGCAGGCACTTCAAACCGGCACTACGAAACAGACTGAGAAACCAGAGTAAGGGTTTCTCCTGCAACCCGTTCCCTTTGTGCTGGATGAACGAACGTCTCTCCACATGCTCAGTTCTGAGAGATAAGTGTGTGTGAAAGCCGTCCTTCAACTAGCTTGAAGGGAACACAAAGTTTCTTTTCAGTTGCAAACTCCACTCCATAAATATATATGGGGACGTTCAAACTCCAACTCGGCTTTACAGTGAAAACGGCAGGCACTTCAAACCGGCACTAGGAAACAGACTGAGAAACCAGAGTAAGGGTTTTTCCTGCAACCCGTTCCCTTTGTGCTGGATGAAAGAACGTCTCTCCACATGCTCAGTTCTGAGAGATAAGTGTGTGTGAAAGCCGTCCTTCACCTAGCTTGAAGGGAACACAAAGTTTCTTTACAGTTGCAAACTCCACTCCATACATATGTATGGGTAGGTACAAGCTCCAACTCGGTTTTACAGTGAAAACGGCAGGCACATCAAACCGGCACTAGGAAACAGACTGAGAAACCAGAGTAAGGGTTTCTCCTGCAACCCGTTCCTTTGTGCTGGATGAACGAACGTCTCTCCACATGCTCAGTTCTGAGAGATAAGTGTGTGTGAAAGCCATTCTTCACCTAGCTTGAAGGGAACACAAAGTTTCTTTTCAGTTGCCAACTCCACACCATACATATATATGGGCATGTACAAGCTCCAACTCGGTTTTACAGTGAAAAGGTCAGGCACTTCAAACCGGCACTAGGAAACAGACTGAGAAACCAGAGTAAGGGTTTCTCCTGCAACCCGTTCCCTTTGTGCTGGATGAACGAACGTCTCTCCACATGCTCAGTTCTGAGAGATAAGTGTGTGTGAAAGCCGTCCTTCACCTAGCTTGAAGGGAATACAAAGTTTCTTTTCAGTTGCAAACTCCACTCCATACATATATATGGGGAGGTACAAGCTCCAACTCGGTTTTACAGTAAAAACGGCAGGCACTTCAAACAGGCACTAGGAAACAGACTGAGAAACCAGAGTAAGGGTTTCTCCTGCAATCCGTTCCCTTTGTGCTGGATGAACGAACGTCTCTCCACATGCTCAGTTCTGAGAGATAAGTGTGTGTGAAAGCCGTCCTTCACCTAACTTGAAGGGAACACAAAGTTTCTTTTCAGTTGCAAACTCCACTCCATACATATATATGGGCAGGTACAAGCTCCAACTCGGTTTTACAGTGAAAACGGCAGGCACTTCAAACCGGCACTAGGAAACAGACTGAGAAACCAGAGTAAGGGTTTAACCTGCAAACCGTTCCCTTTGTGCTGGATGAACGAACGTCTCTCCACATGCTCAGTTCTGAGAGATAAGTGTGTGTGAAAGCCGTACTTCACCTAGCTTGAAGGGAAAACAAAGTTTCTTTTCAGTTGCAAACTTCACTCCGTACATATATATGGGGAGGTACAAGCTCCAACTCGGTTTTACAGAGAAAACGGCAGGCACGTCAAACCGGCACTAGGAAACAGAGTGAGAAAGCAGAGTAAGGGTTTCCCCTGCAACCCGTTCCCTTTGTGCTAGATGAACGAACGTCTCTCCACATGCTCAGTTCTGAGAGATAAGTGTGTGTGAAAGCCGTCCTTCACCTAGCTTGAAGGAAACACAAAGTTTCTTTTCAGTTGCCAACTCCACTCCATACATTTATATGGGGAGGTACAAGCTCCAACTCGGTATTACAGGGAACACGGCAGGCACTTCAAACCGGCACTAGGAAACAGACTGAGAAACCAGAGTAAGGGTTTCTCCTGCAACCCGTTCCCTTTGTGCTGGATGAACGAACGTCTCTCCACATGCTCAGTTCTGAACGAAAAGTGTGTGTGAAAGCCGTCCTTCACCTAGATTGAAGGGAAAACAAAGTTTCTTTTCAGTTACCAACCCCACTCCATAAATATATATGGGGAGGTACAAGCTCCAACTCGGTTTTACAGTGATAACGGCAGGCACTTCAAACCGGCACAAGGAAACAGACTGAGAAACCAGAGTAAGGGTTTATCCTGCAACCCGTTCCCTTTGTGTTGGATGAAAGAACGTCTCTCCACATGCTCAGTTCTGAGAGATAAGTGTGTGTGAAAGCCGTCCTTCACCTAGCTTGAAGGGAACACAAAGTTTCTTTTCAGTTGCAAACTCCACTCCATGCATTTATATGGGCAAGTACAAGCTCCAACCCTTTTTTACAGTGAAAACGGCAGGCACTTCAAACCGGCACTAGGAAACAGACTGAGAAACCAGAGTAAGGGCTTCTCCTGCAACCCGTTCCCTTTGTGCTGGATGAACGAACGTCTCTCCACATGCTCAGTTCTGAGAGATAAGTGTGTGTGAAAGCTGTCCTTCAACTAGCTTGAAGGGAACACATAGTTCCTTTTCAGTTGCCAACCCCACTCCATACATATATATGGGCAGGTACAAGCTCCAACTCGGTTTTACAGTGAAAACGGCAGGCACTTCAAACCGGCACTACGAAACAGACTGAGAAACCAGAGTAAGGGTTTCTCCTGCAACCCTTTCCCTTTGTGCTGGATGAACGAACGTCTCTCCACATGCTCAGTTCTGAGAGATAACTGTGTGTGAAAGCCGTCCTTCAACTAGCTTGAAGGGAACACAAAGTTTCTTTTCAGTTGCAAACTCCACTCCATAAATATATATGGGGACGTTCAAACTCCAACTCGGCTTTACAGTGAAAACGGCAGGCACTTAAAACCGGCACTAGGAAACAGACTGAGAAACCAGAGTAAGGGTTTCTCCTGCAACCCGTTCCCTTTGTGCTGGATGAAAGAACGTCTCTCCACATGCTCAGTTCTGAGAGATAAGTGTGTGTGAAAGCCGTCCTTCACCTAGCTTGAAGGGAACACAAAGTTTCTTTACAGTTGCAAACTCCACTCCATACATATGTATGGGTAGGTACAAGCTCCAACTCGGATTTACAGTGAAAACGGCAGGCACATCAAACCGGCACTAGGAAACAGACTGAGAAACCAGAGTAAGGGTTTCTCCTGCAACCCGTTCCTTTGTGCTGGATGAACGAACGTCTCTCCACATGCTCAGTTCTGAGAGATAAGTGTGTGTGAAAGCCGTCCTTCACCTAGCTTGAAGGGAACACAAAGTTTCTTTTCAGTTGCCAACTCCACACCATACATATATATGGGCATGTACAAGCTCCAACTCGGTTTTACAGTGAAAACGTCAGGCACTTCAAACCGGCACTAGGAAACAGACTGAGAAACCAGAGTAAGGGTTTCTCCTGCAACCCGTTCCCTTTGTGCTGGATGAACGAACGTCTCTCCACATGCTCAGTTCTGAGAGATAAGTGTGTGTGAAAGCCGTCCTTCACCTTGCTTGACGGGAAAACAAAGTTTCTTTTCAGTTGCCAACTCCACTTCATACATATATATGGGCAGGTACAAGCTCCAACTCTTTTTTACAGTGAAAACGGCAGGCATTCAAACCGGCACTAGGAAAGAGACTGAGAAACCAGAGTAAGGGATTCTCGTGCAAACAGTTCCCTTTGTGCTGGATGAACGAACGTCTCTCCACATGCTCAGTTCTGAGAGAAAAGTGTGTGTGAAAGCCGTCCTTCACCTAGCTTGAAGGGAAAACAAAGTTTCTTTTCAGTTGCAAACTCCACTCCATACATATATATGGGGAGGTACAAGCTCCAACTGGGTTTTACAGTGAAAACGGCAGGCACTTCAAACCGGCACTAGGAAACAGACTGAGAAACCAGAGTTAGGGTTTCTCCTGCAACCCGTTCCCTTTGTGCAGGATGAACGAACGTCTCTCCACATGCTCATTTCTGAGAGATAAGTGTGTGTGAAAGCCGTCCTTCACCTAGCTTGAAGGGAACACAAAGTTTCTTTTCAGTACCCAACTCCACACCATACATATATATGGTGAGGTACAAGCTCCAACTCGGTTTTACAGTGAAAACGGCAGGCACTTCAAACGGGCACTAGGAAACAGACTGAGAAACCAGAGTAAAGGTTTTCCTGCAACCCGTTCCCTTTGTGCTGGATGAACGAACGTCTCTCCACATGGTCAGTTCTGAGAGATATGTGTGTGTGAAAGACGTCCTTCAACTAGCTTGAAGGGAACACAAATTTTCTTTTCAGTTGCAAACCCCACTCCATAAATATATATGGGGAGGAACAAGCTCCAACTCGGTTTTACAGTGAAAACGGCAGGCACTTCAAACCGACACTAGGAAACAGACTGAGAAACCAGAGGAAGGGTTTCTACTGCAACCAGTTCCTTTGTGCTGGATGAACGAACGTCTCTCCACATGCTCAGTTCTGAGAGATAAGTGTGTGTGAAAGCCGTCCTTCACATACCTTGAAGGGAACACAAAGTTTCTTTTCAGTTGCCAACTCCACACCATACATATATATGGGCAGGTAAAATCTCCAACTCCGTTTTACAGTGAAAACTTCAGGCACTTCAAACCGGCACTAGGAAACAGACTGAGAAACCAGAGTAAGGGTTTCTCCTGCAAACCGTTCCCTTTGTGCTGGATGAACGAACGTCTCGCCACATGCTCAGTTCTGAGAGATAAGTGTGTGTGAAAGCCGTCCTTCACCTAGCTTGAAGGGAACACAAAGTTTCTTTTCAGTTGCAAACTCCACTCCATACATATATATGGGGAGGTACAAGCTCCAACTCGGCTTTACAGTGAAAACGGCAGGCACTTCAAACCGGCACTAGGAAACAGACTGAGAAACCAGAGTAAGGGTTTCTCCTGCAACCCGTTCCCTTTGTGCTGGATGAACGAACGTCTCTCCACATGCTCAGTTCTGAGAGATAAGTGTGTGTGAAAGCCGTCCTTCACCTAGCTTGAAGGGAACACAAAGTTTCTTTTCAGTTGCCAACTCCACTCCATAAATATATATGGGCAGGTACAAGCTCCAATTCGGTTTTACAGTGAAAACGGCAGGCACATCAAACGGGCACCAGGAAACAGACTGAGAAACCAGAGTAAGGGTTTCTCCTGCAACCCGTTCCCTTTGTGCTGGATGAACGAACGTCTCTCCACATGCTCAGTTCTGAGAGATAAGTGTGTGTGAAAGCCGTCCTTCAACTAGCTTGAAGGGAACACCAAGTTTCTTTTCAGTTGCCAACTCCACTCCATACATATATATGGGGACGTTCAAACTCCAACTCGGCTTTACATTGAAAACGGCAGGCACTTCAAACCGGCACTAGAAAAAACAGACTGAGAAACCAGAGTAAGGGTTTCTCCTGCAAACCGTTCCCTTTGTGCTGGATGAACGAACGTCTCTCCACATGCTCAGTTCTGAGAGATAAGTGTGTGTGAATGCCGTCCTTCACCTAGCTTGAAGGGAACACAAAGTTTCTTTTCAGTTGCCAACTCCACTCCATATATATATATGGGGAGGTACAAGCTCCAACACGATTTTACAGTGAAAACGGCAGGCACTTCAAACCGGCACTAGGAAACAGACTGAGAAACCAGAGTAAGGGTTTCTCCTGCAACCCGTTCCCTTTGTGCTGGATGAACGAACGTCTCTCCACATGCTCAGTTCTGAGAGATAAGTGTGTGTGAAAGCCGTCCTTCATCTAGCTTGAAGGGAACACAAAGTTTCTTTTCAGTTGCCAACTCCACTCCATACATATATATGGGGAGTTACAAGCTCCATCTCGTCTTTACAGTAAAAACGGCAGGCACTTCAAACCGGCACTAGGAAACAGACTGAGAAACCACAGTAAGGGTTTCTCCTGCAACCCGTTCCCTTTGTGCTAGATGAAGGGACGTCTCTCCACATGCTCAGATCTGAGAGAAAATTGTGTGTGAAAGCCGTCCTTCACCTAGATTGAAAGGAACACAAAGTTTCTTTTCAGTTGCAAACTCCACTCCATACATATATATGGGGAGGTACAAGCTCCAACTCGGTTTTACAGTGAAAAAGGCAGGCACTTCAAACCGGCACTAGGAAACAGACTGAGAAACCAGAGTAAGGGTTTCTACTGCAACCCGTTCCCTTTGTGCTGGATGAACGAACGTCTCTCCACATGCTCAGTTCTGAGAGATAAGTGTGTGTGAAACCGTCCTTCACCTATCTTGAAGGGAACACAAAGTTTCTTTTCAGTTGCAAACTCCACTCCATACATATGTATGGGGAGGTACAAGCTCCAACTCGGTTTTACAGTGAAAACGGCAGGCACTTCAAACCGGCACAAGGAAACAGACTGAGAAACCAGAGTAAGGGTTTCTCCTGCAACCCGTTCCTTTGTGCTGGATGAACGAACGTCTCTCCACATGCTCAGTTCTGAGAGATAAGTGTGTGTGAAAGCCGTCCTTCACCTAGCTTGAAGGGAACACAAAGTTTCTTTTCAGTTGCAAAATCCACTCCATAAATATATATGGGGACGTTCAAACTCCAACTCGGCTTTACATTGAAAACGGCAGGCACTTCAAACCGGCACTAGAGAAAACAGACTGAGAAACCAGAATAAGGGTTTCTCCTGCAAACCTTTCCTTTTGTGCTGGATGAACGAACGTCTCTCCACATGCTCAGTTCTGAGAGATAAGTGTGTGTGAATGCCGTCCTTCACCTAGCTTGAAGGGAACACAAAGTTTCTTTTCAGTTGCAAACTCCACTCCATACATATGTATGGGGAGGTACAAGCTCCAACTCGGTTTTACAGTGAAAACGGCAGGCACTTCAAACCGGCACTAGGAAACAGACTGAGAAACCAGAGTAAGGGTTTCTCCTGCAACCCGTTCCTTTGTGCTGGATGAACGAACGTCTCTCCACATGCTCAGTTCTGAGAGATAAGTGTGTGTGAAAGCCGTCCTTCACCTAGCTTGAAGGGAACACAAAGTTTCTTTTCAGTTGCCAACTCCACACCATACATATATATGGGCAGGTAAAAGCTCCAACTCCGTTTTACAGTGAAAACTTCAGGCACTTCAAACCGGCACAAGGAAACAGACTGAGAAACCAGAGTAAGGGTTTCTCCTGCAAACCGTTCCCTTTGTGCTGGATGAACGAACGTCTCGCCACATGCTCAGTTCAGAGAGATAAGTGTGTGTGAAAGCCGTCCTACACCTAGCTTGAAGGGAACACAAAGTTTCTTTTCAGTTGCAAACTCCACTCCATACATATATATGGGGAGGTACAAGCTCCAACTCGGCTTTACAGTGAAAACGGCAGGCACTTCAAACCGGCACTAGGAAACAGACTGCGAAAACAGAGTAATGGTTTCTCCTGCAACCCGTTCCCTTTGTGCTGGATGAACGAACGTCTCTCCACATGCTCAGTTCTGAGAGATAAGTGTGTGTGAAAGCCGTCCTTCACCTAGCTTGAAGGGAACACAAAGTTTCTTTTCAGTTGCAAACTCCACTCCATACATATATATGGGGAGGTACAATCTCCCACTCTGTTTTACAATGAAAACGGCAGGCACTTCAAACCGGCACTAGGAAACAGACTGAGAAACCAGAGTAAGGGTTTCTCCTGCAACCCGTTCCCTTTGTGCTGGATGAACGAACGTCTCTCCACATGCTCAGTTCTGAGAGATAAGTGTGTGTGAAAGCCGTCCTTCACCTAGCTTGAAGGGAAAACAAAGTTTCTTTTCAATTGCCAACTCCACTCCATACATATATATGGGGAGGTACAAGCTCCAACTCGGTTTTACAGTGAAAACGGCAGGCAGTTCAAACCGGCACTAGGAAACAGACTGAGAAATCAGAGTAAGGGTTTCCCCAGCAACCCGTTCCCTTTGTGCTGGATGAACGAACGTCTCTCCACATGCTCAGTTCTGAGAGATAAGTGTGTGTGAAAGCCGTACTTCACCTAGCTTGAAGGGAACACAAAGTTTCTTTTCAGTTGCCAACTCCACTCCATACATATATATGGGGAGTTACAAGCTCCAACTCGTCTTTACAGTAAAAACGGCAGGCACTTCAAACCGGCACTAGGAAACAGACTGAGAAACCACAGTAAGGGTTTCTCCTGCAACCCGTTCCCTTTGTGCTGGATGAAGGGACGTCTCTCCACATGCTCAGATCTGAGAGATAATTGTGTGTGAAAGCCGTCCTTCACCTAGATTGAAAGGAACACAAAGTTTCTTTTCAGTTGCAAACTCCACTCCATACATATATATGGGGAGGTACAAGCTCCAACTCGGTTTTACAGTGAAAACGGCAGGCACTTCAAACCGGCACTAGGAAACAGACTTTGAAACCAGAGTAAGGGTTTCTACTGCAACCCGTTCCCTTTGTGCTGGATGAAAGAACGTCTCTCCACATGCTCAGTTCTGAGAGATAAGTGTGTGTGAAACCGTCCTTCACCTATCTTGAAGGGAACACAAAGTTTCTTTTCAGTTGCAAACTCCACTCCATACATATGTATGGGGAGGTACAAGCTCCAACTCGGTTTTACAGTGAAAACGGCAGGCAATTCAAACCGGCACTAGGAAACAGACTGAGAAACCAGAGTAAGGGTTTCTCCTGCAACACGTTCCTTTGTGCTGGATGAACGAACGTCTCTCCACATGCTCAGTTCTGAGAGATAAGTGTGTGTGAAAGCCGTCCTTCACCTAGCTTGAAGGGAACACAAAGTTTCTTTTCAGTTGCCAACTCCACACCATACATATATATGGGCAGGTACAAGCTCCAACTCGGTTTTACAGTGAAAACTTCAGGCACTTCAAACAGGCACTAGGAAACAGACTGAGAAACCAGAGTAAGGGTTTCTCCTGCAAACCGTTCCCTTTGTGCTGGATGAACGAACGTCTCGCCACATGCTCAGTTCTGAGAGATAAGTGTGTGTGAAAGCCGTCCTTCACCTAGCTTGAAGGGAACACAAAGTTTCTTTTCAGATGCAAACTCCACTCCATACATATATATGGGGAGGTACAAGCTCCAACTCGGCTTTACAGTGAAAACGGCAGGCACTTCAAGCCGGCACTAGGAAACAGACTGAGAAACCAGAGTAAGGGTTTCTCCTGCAACCCGTTCCCTTTGTGCTGGATGAACGAACGTCTCACCACATGCGCAGTTCTGAGAGATAAGTGTGTGTGAAAGCCGTCCTTCACCTAGCTTGAAGGGAACACAAAGTTTCTTTTCAGTAGCCAACTCCACTCCATACATATATATGGGGAGGTACAAGCTCCCACTCTGTTTTACAGTGAAAACGGCAGGCACTTCAAACCGGCACTAGGAAACAGACTGAGAAACCAGAGTAAGGGTTTTCCTGCATCCCGTTCCCTTTGTGCTGGATGAACGAACGTCTCACCACATGCTCAGTTCTGAGATATAAGTGTGTGTGAAAGCCGTCCTTCACCTAGCTTGAAGGGAACACAAAGTTTGTTTTCAGTTGCAAACTCCACTCCATACATATATATGGGGAGGTACAAGCTTCAACTCGGTTTTACAGTGAAAACGGCAGGCACTTCAAACCGGCACTAGGAAACAGACTGAGAAACCAGAGTAAGGGTTTCTCCTGCAACCCGTTCCCTTTGTGCTGGATGAACGAACGTCTCTCCACATGCTCAGTTCTGAGAGATAAGTGTGTGTGAATGCCGTCCTTCACCTAGCTTGAAGGGAACACAAAGTTTCTTTTCAGTTGCAAACTCCAATCCATACATATGTATGGGGAGGTACAAGCTCCAACTCGGTTTTACAGTGAAAACGGCAGGCACTTCAAACCGGCACTAGGAAACAGACTGAGAAACCAGAGTAAGGGTTTATCCTGCAACCCGTTCCTTTGTGCTGGATGAACGAACGTCTCTCCACATGCTCAGTTCTGAGAGATAAGTGTGTGTGAAAGCCGTCCTTCACCTAGCTTGAAGGGAACACAAAGTTTCTTTTCAGTTGCCAACTCCACACCATACATATATATGGGCAGGTAAAAGCTCCAACTCCGTTTTACAGTGAAAACTTCAGGCACTTCAAACCGGCACTAGGAAACAGACTGAGAAACCAGAGTAAGGGTTTCTCCTGCAAACCGTTCCCTTTGTGCTGGATGAACGAACGTCTCGCCACATGCTCAGTTCTGAGAGATAAGTGTGTGTGAAAGCCGTCCTTCACCTAGCTTGAAGGGAACACAAAGTTTCTTTTCAGTTGCAAACTCCACTCCATACATATATATGGGGAGGTACAAGCTCCAACTCGGCTTTACAGTGAAAACGGCAGGCACTTCAAACCGGCACTAGGAAACAGACTGAGAAACCAGAGTAAGGGTTTCTCCTGCAACCCGTTCCCTTTGTGCTGGATGAACGAACGTCTCTCCACATGCTCAGTTCTGAGAGATAAGTGTGTGTGAAAGCCGTCCTTCACCTAGCTTGAAGGGAACACAAAGTTTCTTTTCAGTTGCCAACTCCACTCCATAAATATATATGGGCAGGTACAAGCTCCAATTCGGTTTTACAGTGAAAACGGCAGGCACATCAAACGGGCACCAGGAAACAGACTGAGAAACCAGAGTAAGGGTTTCTCCTGCAACCCGTTCCCTTTGTGCTGGATGAACGAACGTCTCTCCACATGCTCAGTTCTGAGAGATAAGTGTGTGTGAAAGCCGTCCTTCACCTAGCTTGAAGGGAACACAAAGTTTCTTTTCAGTTGCAAAATCCACTCCATACATATATATGGGGACGTTCAAACTCCAACTCGGCTTTACATTGAAAACGGCAGGCACTTCAAACCTGCACTAGAAAAAACAGACTGAGAAACCAGAGTAAGGTTTTCTCCTGCAAACCGTTCCCTTTGTGCTGGATGAACGAACGTCTCTCCACATGCTCAGTTCTGAGAGATAAGTGTGTGTGAATGCCGTCCTTCACCTAGCTTGAAGGGAACACAAAGTTTCTTTTCAGTTGCCAACTCCACTCCATACATATATATGGGGAGGTACAAGCTCCAACACGGTTTTACAGTGAAAACGGCAGGCACTTCAAACCGGCACTAGGAAACAGACTGAGAAACCAGAGTAAGGGTTTCTCCTGCAACCCGTTCCCTTTGTGCTGGATGAACGAACGTCTCTCCACATGCTCAGTTCTGAGAGATAAGTGTGTGTGAAAGCCGTCCTTCATCTAGCTTGAAGGGAACACAAAGTTTCTTTTCAGTTGCCAACTCCACTCCATACATATATATGGGGAGTTACAAGCTCCATCTCGTCTTTACAGTAAAAACGGCAGGCACTTCAAACCGGCACTAGGAAACAGACTGAGAAACCACAGTAAGGGTTTCTCCTGCAACCCGTTCCCTTTGTGCTGGATGAAGGGACGTCTCTCCACATGCTCAGATCTGAGAGATAATTGTGTGTGAAAGCCGTCCTTCACCTAGATTGAAAGGAACACAAAGTTTCTTTTCAGTTGCCAACTCCACTCCATACATATATATGGGGAGGTACAAGCTCCAACTCGGTTTTACAGTGAAAACGGCAGGCACTTCAAACCTGCACTAGGAAACAGACTGAGAAACCAGAGTAAGGGTTTCTCCTGCAACCCGTTCCTTTGTGCTGGATGAAAGAACGTCTCTCCACATGCTCAGTTCTGAGAGATAAGTGTGTGTGAAAGCCGTCCTTCACCTAGCTTGAAGGGAACACAAAGTTTCTTTTCAGTTGCAAAATCCACTCCATAAATATATATGGGGACGTTCAAACTCCAACTCGGCTTTACATTGAAAACGGCAGGCACTTCAAACCGGCACTAGTAAAAACAGACTGAGAAACCAGAATAAGGGTTTCTCCTGCAAACCTTTCCTTTTGTGCTGGATGAACGAACGTCTCTCCACATGCTCAGTTCTGAGAGATAAGTGTGTGTGAATGCCGTCCTTCACCTAGCTTGAAGGGAACACAAAGTTTGTTTTCAGTTGCAAACTCCACTCCATACATATGTATGGGGAGGTACAAGCTCCAACTCGGTTTTACAGTGAAAACGGCAGGCACTTCAAACCGGCACTAGGAAACAGACTGAGAAACCAGAGTAAGGGTTTCTCCTGCAACCCGTTCCTTTGAGCTGGATGAACGAACGTCTCTCCACATGCTCAGTTCTCAGAGATAAGTGTGTGTGAAAGCCGTCCTTCATCTAGCTTAGGGAACACAAAGTTTCTTTACAGTGGCAAGCCCCACTCCATACATATATATGGGGAGGTATTGGCTCCAACTCGGTTTTACAGTGAAAACGGCAGGCACTTCAAACCGGCACTAGGAAACAGACTGAGAAACCAGAGTAAGGGTTTCCCCTGTAACACGTTCCCTTTGTGCTGGATGAACGAACGTCTCTCCACATGCTCAGTTCTGAGAGATAAGTGTGTGTGAAAGCCGTCCTTCACCTAGCTTGAAGGGAACACAAAGTTTCTTTTCAGTTGCAAACTCCACTCCATACATATATATGGGGAGGTACAAGCTCCAACTCGGCTTTACAGTGAAAACGGCAGGCAGTTCAAACCGGCACTAGGAAACAGACTGAGAAACCAGAGTAAGGGTTTCTCCTGCAACCCGTTCCCTTTGTGCTGGATGAACGAACGTCTCTCCACATGCTCAGTTCTGAGAGATAAGTGTGTGTGAAAGCCGTCCTTCACCTAGCTTGAAGGGAACACAAAGTTTCTTGTCAGTTGCCAACTCCACTCCATACATATATATGGGGACGTACAAGCTCCAACTCGGTTTTACAGTGAAAACGGCAGGCACTTCAAACCGGCACTAGGAAACAGACTGAGAAACCAGAGTAAGGGTTTCTCCTGCAACCCGTTCCCTTTGTGCTGGATGAACGAACGTCTCTCCACATGCTCAGTTCTGAGAGATGAGTGTGTGTGAAAGCCGTCCTTCACCTAGCTTGAAGGGAACACAAAGTTTCTTTTCAGTTTCCAAATCCACTCCATACATATATATGGGGTGGTACAAGCTCCAACTAGGTTTTACAGTGAAAACGGCAGGCACTTCAAACCGGCACTAGGAAACAGACTGAGAAACCAGAGTAAGGGTATCTCCTGCAAACCGTTCCCTTTGTGCTGGATGAACGAACGTCTCTCAACATGCTCAGTTCTGAGAGATAAGTGTGTGTGAAAGCCGTCCTTCACCTAGCTTGAAGGGAACACAAGGTTTCTTTTAGGTTGCCAACTCCACTCCATACATATATATGGGGATGTACAAGTTCCAACTCGGTTTTACAGTGAAAACGGCAGGCACTTCAAACCGGCACTAGGAAACAGACTGAGAAACCAGAGTAAGGGTTTCTCCTGCAACCCGTTACTTTGTGCTGGATGAACGAACGTCTCTCCACATGCTCAGTTCTGAGAGATAAGTGTGTGTGAAGCCGTCCTTCACCTAGCTTGAAGGGAACACAAAGTTTCTTTACAGTGGCAAGCCCCACTCCATACACATATATGGGGAGGTATTGGCTCCAACTCGGTTTTACAGTGGAAACGGCAGGCACTTCAAACCGGCACTAGGAAACAGACTGAGAAACCAGAGTAAGGGTTTCTCCTACAACCCGTTCCCTTTGTGCTGGATGAACGAACGTCTCTCCACATGCTCAGTTCTGAGAGATAAGTGTGTGTGAAAGCCGTCCTTCACCTAGCTTGAAGGGAACACAAAGTTTCTTGTCAGTTGCCAACTCCACTCCATACATATATATGGGGAGGTACAAGCTCCAACTCGGTTTTACAGTGAAAACGGCAGGCACTTCAAAGCGGCACTAGGAAACAGACTGAGAAACCAGAGTAAGGGTTTCTCCTGCAACCCGTTCCCTTTGTGCTGGATGAACGAACGTCTCTCCACATGCTCAGTTCTGAGAGATAAGTGTGTGTGAAAGCCGTCCTTCACCTAGCTTGAAGGGAATACAAAGTTTCTTTTCAGTTGCAAACCCCACTCCATACATATATATGGGGAGGTATTGGCTCCAACTCGGTTTTACTGTGAAAACGGCAGGCACTTCAAACCGGCTCTAGGAAACAGACAGAGAAACCAGTGTAAGTGTTTCTCCTGCAACCCGTTCCCTTTGTGCTGGATGAACGAACGTCTCTCCACATGCTCAGTTCTGAGAGATAAGTGTGTGTGAAAGCCGTCCTTCACCTAGCTTGAAGGGAACACAAAGTTTCTTTTCAGTTGCCAACTCCACTCCATACATATATATGGGGAGGTACAAGCTCCAACTCGGTTTTACAGTGAAAACGGCAGGCACTTCAAACCGGCACTAGGAAACAGACTGAGTAACCAGAGTAAGGGTTTCTCCTGCAACCCGGTCCCTTTGTGCTGGATGAAATAACGTCTCTCCACATGCTCAGTTTTGAGAGATAATTGTGTGTGAAAGCCGTTCTTCACCTAGCTTGAAGGGAACACAAAGTTTCTTTTCAGTTGCCAACTCCACTCCATACATATATATGGGGAGGTACAAGCTCCAACTCGGTTTTACAGTGAAAATGGCAGGCACCTCAAACCGGCACTAGGAAACAGACTGAGAAACCAGAGTAAGGGTTTCTCCTACAACCCGTTCCCTTTGTGCTGAATGAACGAACGCCTCTCCACATGCTCAGTTCTGAGAGATAAGTGTGTGTGAAAGCCGTCCTTCACCTAGCTTGAAGGGAACACAAAGTTTCTTTTCAGTTGCAAACTCCACTCCATACATATATATGGGGAGGTAAAGCTCCAACTCGGTTTTACAGTGAAAACGGCAGGCACTTCAAACCGGCACTAGGAAACAGACTGAGAAACCAGAGTAAGGGTTTCTCCTGAAACCCGTTCCCTTTGTGCTGGATGAACGAACGTCTCTCCACATGCTCAGTTCTGAGAGATAATTGTGTGTGAAAGCCGTCCTTCACCTAGCTTGAAGGGAAAACAAAGTTTCTTGTCAGTTGCCAACTCAACTCCATACATATATATGGGGAGGTAAAGCTCCAACTCGGTTTTACAGTGAAAACGGCAGGCACTTCAAACCGGCACTAGGAAACAGACTGAGAAACCAGAGTAAGGGTTTCTCCTGCAACCCGTTCCCTTTGTGCTGGATGAACGAACGTCTCTCCACATGCTCAGTTCTGAGAGATAAGTGTGTGTGAAAGCCGTCCTTCACCTAGATTGAAGGGATCACAAAGTTTCTTTTCAGTTGCCAACTCCACTCCATACATATATATGGGGAGGTTCAAGCTCCAACTCGGATTTACAGTGAAAACGGCAGGCACTTCAAACCGGCACTAGGAAACAGACTGAGTAACCAGAGTAAGGGTTACTCCTGCAACCAGTTCCCTTTGTGCTGGATGAAATAACGTCTCTCCACAAGCTCAGTTCTGAGAGATGAGTGTGTGTGAAAGCCGTCCTTCACCTAGCTTGAAGGGAACACAAAGTTTCTTTTCAGTTGCCAACTCCACTCCATACATATATATGGGGAGGTACAAGCTCCAACTCGGTTTTACAGTGAAAACGGCAGGTACCTCAAACCGGCACTAGGAAACAGACTGAGTAACCAGAGTAAGGGTTACTCCTGCAACCAGTTCCCTTTGTGCTGGATGAAATAACGTCTCTCCACAAGCTCAGTTCTGAGAGATGAGTGTGTGTGAAAGCCGTCCTTCACCTAGCTTGAAGGGAACACAAAGTTTCTTTTCAGTTGCAAAGTCCACTCCATACATATATATGGGGAGGTACAAGCTCCAACTCGGTTTTACAGTGAAAACGGCAGGCACTTCAAACCGGCACTAGGAAACAGACTGAGAAACCAGAGTAAGGGTTTCTCCTGCAACCCGTTCCCTTTGTGCTGGATGAAAGAACGTCTCTCCACATGCTCAGTTGTGAGAGATATGTGTGTGTGAAAGCCGTCCTTCACCTAGCTTGAAGGGAAAACAAAGTTTCTTGTCAGTTGCCAACTCCACTCCATACATATATATGGGGAGGTAAAGCTCCAACTCGGTTTTACAGTGAAAACGGCAGGCACTTCAAACCGGCACTAGGAAACAGACTGAGAAACCAGAGTAAGTGTTTCCCTGCAACCCGTTCCCTTTGTGCTGGATGAACGAACGTCTCTCCACATGCTCAGTTCTGAGAGATAAGTGTGAGTGAAAGCCGTCCTTCACCTAGCTTGAAGGGAACACAAAGTTTTTTGTCAGTTGCCAACTCCACTCCATACATATATATGGGGAGGTACAAGCTCCAACTCTGTTTTACAGTGAAAACGGCAGGCACTTCAAACCGGCACTAGGAAACAGACTGAGAAACCAGAGTAAGGGTTTCTCCTGCAACCCGTTCCCTTTGTGCTGGATGAACGAACGTCTCTCCACATGCTCAGTTCTGAGAGATATGTGTGTGTGAAAGCCGTCCTTCACCTAGCTTGAAGGGAAAACAGAGTTTCTTGTCAGTTGCCAACTCCACTCCATACATATATATGGGGAGGTAAAGCTCCAACTCGGTTTTACAGTGAAAACGGCAGGCACTTCAAACCGGCACTAGTAAACAGACTGAGAAACCAGAGTAAGGGTTTCTCCTGCAACCCTTTCCCTTTGTGCTGGATGAACGAACGTCTCTCCACATGCTCAGTTCTGAGAGATAAGTGTGTGTGAAAGCCGTCCTTCACCTAGCTTGAAGGGAACACAAAGTTTCTTGTCAGTTGCCAACTCCACTCCATACATATATATGGGGAGGTAAAGCTCCAACACGGTTTTACACTGAAAACGGCAGGCACTTCAAACCGGCACTAGGAAACAGACTGAGAAACCAGAGTAAGGGTTTCTCCTGCAACCCGTTCCCTTTGGGCTGGATGAACGAACGTCTCTCCACATGCTCAGTTCTGAGAGATAAGTGTGTGTGAAAGCCGTCCTTCACTTAGCTTGAAGGGAACACAAAGTTTCTTGTCAGTTGCCAACTCCACTCCATACATATATATGGGGACGTACAAGCTCCAACTCGGTTTTACAGTGAAAACGGCAGGCACTTCAAACCGGCACTAGGAAACAGACTGAGAAACCAGAGTAAGGGTTTCTCCTGCAACCTGTTCCCTTTGTGCTGGATGAACGAACGTCTCTCCACATGCTCAGTTCTGAGAGATAAGTGTGTGTGAAAGCCGTCCTTCACCTAACTTGAAGGGAACACAAAGTTTCTTTTCAGTTGCCAAATCCACTCCATACATATATATGGGGAGGTACAAGCTCCAACTCGGTTTTACAGTGAAAACGGCAGGCACTTCAAACCGGCACTAGGAAACAGACTGAGAAACCAGAGTAAGGGTATCTCCTGCAATCCGTTCCCTTTGTGCTGGATGAACGAACGTCTCTCCACATGCTCAGTTCTGAGAGATAAGTGTGTGTGAAACCGTCCTTCACCTAGCTTGAAGGGAACACAAGGTTTCTTTTCAGTTGCCAACTCCACTCCATACATATATATGGGGATGAACAAGCTCCAACTCGGTTTTACAGTGAAACCGGCAGGCACTTCAAACCGGCACTAGGAAACAGACTGAGAAACCAGAGTAAGGGTTTCTCCTGCAACCCGTTCCCTTTGTGCTGGATGAACGAACGTCTCTCCACATACTCAGTTCTGAGAGATAAGTGTGTGTGAAAGCCGTCCTTCACCTAGCTTGAAGGGAACACAAAGTTTCTTTTCAGTTGCCAACTCCACTCCATACATATATATGGGGAGGTACAAGCACCAACTCGGTTTTACAGTGAAAACGGCAGGCACTTCAAACCGGCACTAGGAAACAGATTGAGAAACCAGAGTAAGGGTTTCTCCTGCAACCCGTTCTCTTTGTGCTGGATGAACGAACGTCTCTCCACATGCTCAGATCTGAGAGATAAGTGTGTGTGAAAGCCGTCCTTCACCTAGCTTGAAGGGAACACAAAGTTTCTTTACAGTGGCAAGCCCCAATCCATACATATATATGGGGAGGTATTGGCTCCAACTCGGTTTTACAGTGAAAACGGCAGGCACTTCAAACCGGCACTAGGAAACAGACTGAGAAACCAGAGTAAGGGTTTCTCCTGCAACCCGTTCCCTTTGTGCTGGATGAACGAACGTCTCTCCACATGCTCAGTTCTGAGAGATACGTGTGTGTGAAAGCCGTCCTTCACCTAGCTTGAAAGGAACACAAAGTTTCTTGTCAGTTGCCAACTCCACTCCATACATATATATGGGGAGGTAAAGCTCCAACTCGGCTTTACAGTGAAAACGGCAGGCACTTCAAACCGGCACTAGGAAACAGACTGAGAAACCAGAGTAAGGGTTTCTCCTGCAACCCGTTCCCTTTGTGCTGGATGAACGAACGTCTCTTAACATGCTCAGTTCTGAGAGATAAGTGTGTGTGAAATCCGTCCTTCACCTAGCTTGAAGGGAACACAAAGTTTCTTTTCAGTTGCCAAATCCACTCCATACATATATATGGGGAGGTACAAGCTCCAACTCGGTTTTACAGTGAAAACGGCAGGCACTTCAAACCGGCACTAGGAAACAGACTGAGAAACCAGAGTAAGGGTTTCCCCTGCAAACCGTTCCCTTTGTGCTGGATGAACGAACGTCTCTCCACATGCTCAGTTCTGAGAGATAAGTGTGTGTGAATGCCGTCCTTCACCTAGCTTGAAGGGAACACAAAGTTTCTGTTCAGTTGCCAACTCCACTCCATACATATATATGGGGAGGTACAAGCTCCAACTCGGCTTTACAGTGAAAACGGCAGGCACTTCAAACCGGCACTAGGAAACAGACTGAGAAACCAGAGTAAGGGTTTCTCCTGCAACCCGTTCCCTTTGTGCTGGATGAACGATCGTCTCTCCACATGCTCAGTTCTGAGAGATAAGTGTGTGTGAAAGCCGTCCTTCACCTAGCTTGAAGGGAACACAAAGTTTCTTTTCAGTTGCCAACTCCACTCCATAAATATATATGGGGAGGTACAAGCTCCAACTCGGCTTTACAGTGAAAACGGCAGGCACTTCAAACCGGCACTAGGAAACAGACTGAGAAACCAGAGTAAGGGTTTCTCCTGCAACCCGTTCCCTTTGTGCTGGATGAACGAACGTCTCTCCACATGCTCAGTTCTGAGAGATAAGTGTGTGTGAATGCCGTCCTTCACCTAGCTTGAAGGGAACACAAAGTTTCTTTACAGTTGCAAACCCCATCCATACATATATATATCGGGAGGTATTGGCTCCAACTCGGTTTTACAGTGAAAACGGCAGGCACCTCAAACCGGCACTAGGAAACAGACTGAGAAACCAGAGTAAGGGTTTCTCCTGCAACCCGTTCCCTTTGTGCTGGATGAACGAACGTCTCTCCACATGCTCAGTTCTGAGAGATAAGTGTGTGTGAAAGCCGTCCTTCACCTAGCTTGAAGGGAAAACAAAGTTTCTTTTCAGTTGCAAACTCCACTCCATACATATATATGGGGAGGTATTGGCTCCAAATCGGTTTTACAGTGAAAACGGCAGGCACTTCAAACCGGCTCTAGGAAACAGACAGAGAAACCAGAGTAAGGATTTCTCCTGCAACCCGTTCCCTTTGTGCTGGATGAACGAAAGTCTCTCCACATGTTCAGTTCTGAGAGATAAGTGTGTATGAAAGCCGTCCTTCACCTAGCTTGAAGGGAACACAAAGTTTCTTGTCAGATGCCAACTCCACTCCATACATATATATGGGGACGTACAAGCTCCAACTCGGTTTTACAGTGAAAACGGCAGGCACTTCAAACCGGCACTAGGAAACAGACTGAGAAACCAGAGTAAGGGTTTCTCCTGCAACCCGTTCCCTTTGTGCTGGATGAAAGAACGTCTCTCCACATGCTCAGTTCTGAGAGATAAGTGTGCGTGAATGCCGTCTTTCATCTAGCTTGAAGGGAACACAAAGTTTCTTTTCAGTTGCCAATTCCATTCGATACATATATATGGGGAGGTACAAGCTCCAACTCGGTTTTACAGTGAAAACGGCAGGCACCTCAAACCGGCACTAGGAAACAGACTGAGAAACCAGAGTAAGGGTTTCTCCTGCAACCCGTTCCCTTTGTGCTGGATGAACGAACGCCTCTCCACATGCTCAGTTCTGAGAGATAAGTGTGTGTGAAAGCCGTCCTTCACCTAGCTTGAAGGGAACACAAAGTTTCTTTTCAGTTGCAAACTCCACTCCATACATATATATGGGTAGGTATTGGCTCCAACTCGGTTTTACAGTGAAAACGGCAGGCACTTCAAACCGGCACTAGGAAACAGACTGAGAAACCAGAGTAAGGGTTTCTCCTGCAACCCGTTCCCTTTGTGCTGGATGAACGAACGTCTCTCCACATGCTCAGTTCTGAGAGATAAGTGTGTGTGAAAGCCGTCCTTCACATAGCTTGAAGGGAACAAAAAGTTTCTTTTCAAATGCCAACTCCACTCCATACATATATATGGGGATGTAAATCCCCAACTCGGTTTTACAGTGAAAACGGCAGGCACTTCAAACCGGCACTAGGAAACAGACTGAGAAACCAGAGTAAGGGTTTCTCCTGCAACCCGTTCCCTTTGTGCTGGATGAACGAACGTCTCTCCACATGCTCAGTTCTGAGAGATAAGTGTGTGTGAAAGCCGTCCTTCACCTAGCTTGAAGGGAACACAAATTTTCTTTTCAGTTGCAAACTCCACTCCATACATATATATGGGGAGGTACAAGCTCCAACTCGGCTTTACAGTGAAAACGGCAGGCACTTCAAACCGGCACTAGGAAACAGACTGAGAAACCAGAGTAAGGGTTTCTCCTGCAACCCGTTCCCTTTGTGCTGGATGAACGAACGTCTCTCCACATGCTCAGTTCTGAGAGATAAGTGTGTGTGAAAGCCGTCCTTCACCTAGCTTGAAGGGAACACAAAGTATCTTTTCAGTTGCCAACTCTACTCCATACATATATATGGGGAGGTATTGGCTCCAACTCGGTTTTACAGTGAAAACGGCAGGCACTTCAAACCGGCACTAGGAAACAGACTGAGAAACCAGAGTAAGGGTTTCTCCTGCAAACCGTTCATTTGTGCTGGATGAACGAACGTCTCTCCACATGCTCAGTTCTGAGAGATAAGTGTGTGTGAAAGCCGTCCTTCACCTAGCTTGAAGGGAACATAAGGTTTCTTTTCAGTTGCTAACTCCACGCCATACATATATATGGGGAGGTACAAACTCTAACTCGGCTTTACAGTGAAAACTGCAGGCACTTCAAACCGGCACTAGGAAACAGACTGAGAAACCAGAGTAAGGGTTTCTCCTGCAACCCGTTCCCTTTGTGCTGGATGAACGAACGTCTCTCCACATGCTCAGTTCTGAGAGATAAGTGTGTGTGAAAGCCGTCCTTCACCTAGCTTGAAGGGAACACAAAGTTTCTTTTCAGTTGCCAACTCCACTCCATACATATATATGGGGAGGTACAAGCTCCAACTCGGTTTTACCGTGAAAACGGCAGGCACATCAAACCGGAACTAGGAATCAGACTGAGAAACCAGAGTAAGGGTTTCTCCTGCAACCCGTTCCCTTTGTGCTGGATGAACGAACGTCTCTCCACATGCTCAGTTCTGAGAGATAAGTGTGTGTGAAAGCCGTACTTCACCTAGCTTGAAGGGAACACAAAGTTTCTTTTCAGTTGCCAAATCCACTCCATACATATATATGGGGAGGTACAATCTCCAACTCGGTTTTACAGTGAAAACGGCAGGCACTTCAAACCGGCACTAGGAAACAGAGTGAGAAACCAGAGTAAGGGTTTCTCCTGCAAACGGTTCCCTTTGTGCTGGATGAACGAACGTCTCTCCACATGCTCAGTTCTGAGAGATAAGTGTGTGTGAAAGCCGTCCTTCACCTAGCTTGAAGGGAACACAAAGTTTCTTTTCAGTTGCCAACTCCACTCCATACATATATATGGGGAGGTACAAGCTCCAACTCGGCTTTACAGTGAAAACGGCAGGCACTTCAAACCGGCACTAGGAAACAGACTGAGAAACCAGAGTAAGGGTTTCTCCTGCAACCCGTTCCCTTTGTGCTGGATGAACGAACGTCTCTCCACATGCTCAGTTCTGAGAGATAAGTGTGTGTGAAAGCCGTCCTTCACCTAGCTTGAAGGGAAAACAAAGTTTCTTTTCAGTTGCAAACTCCACTCCATACATATATATGGGGAGGTATTGGCTCCAACTCGGTTTTACAGTGAAAACGGCAGGCACTTCAAACCGGCTCTAGGAAACAGACAGAGAAACCAGAGTAAGGATTTCTCCTGCAACCCGTTCCCTTTGTGCTGGATGAACGAAAGTCTCTCCACATGTTCAGTTCTGAGAGATAAGTGTGTGTGAAAGCCGTCCTTCACCTAGCTTGAAGGGAACACAAAGTTTCTTGTCAGTTGCCAACTCCACTCCATACATATATATGGGGACGTAGAAGCTCCAACTCGGTTTTACAGTGAAAATGGCAGGCACTTCAAACCGGCACTAGGAAACAGACTGAGAAACCAGAGTAAGGGTTTCTCCTGCAACCCGTTCCCTTTGTGCTGGATGAAAGAACGTCTCTCCACATGCTCAGTTCTGAGAGATAAGTGTGCGTGAATGCCGTCTTTCACCTAGCTTGAAGGGAACACAAAGTTTCTTTTCAATTGCCAACTCCACTCTATACATATATATGGGGAGGTACAAGCTCCAACTCGGTTTTACAGTGAAAACGGCAGGCACCTCAAACCGGCACTAGGAAACAGACTGAGAAACCAGAGTAAGGGTTTCTCCTGCAACCCTTTCCCTTTGTGCTGGATGAACGAACGCCTCTCCACATGCTCAGTTCTGAAAGATAAGTGTGTGTGAAAGCCGTCCTTCACCTATCTTGAAGGGAACACAAAGTTTCTTTTCAGTTGCAAACTCCACTCCATACATATATATGGGGAGGTATTGGCTCCAACTCGGTTTTACAGTGAAAACGGCAGGCACTTCAAACCGGCACTAGGAAACAGACTGAGAAACCAGAGTAAGGGTTTCTCCTGCAACCCGTTCCCTTTGTGCTGGATGAACGAACGTCTCTCCACATGCTCAGTTCTGAGAGATAAGTGTGTGTGAAAGCCGTCCTTCACCTAGCTTGAAGGGAACACAAATTTTCTTTTCAGTTGCAAACTCCACTCCATACATATATATGGGGAGGTACAAGCTCCAACTCGGCTTTACAGTGAAAACGGCAGGCACTTCAAACCGGCACTAGGAAACAGACTGAGAAACCAGAGTAAGGGTTTCTCCTGCAACCCGTTCCCTTTGTGCTGGATGAACGAACGTCTCTACACATGCTCAGTTCTGAGAGATAAGTGTGTGTGAAAGCCGTCCTTCACCTAGCTTGAAGGGAACACAAAGTATCTTTTCAGTTGACAACTCTACTCCATACATATATATGGGGAGGTATTGGCTCCAACTCGGTTTTACAGTGAAAACGGCAGGCACTTCAAACCGGCACTAGGAAACAGGCTGAGAAACCAGAGTAAGGGTTTCTCCTGCAACCCGTTCCCTTTGTGCTGGATGAACGAACGTCTCTCCACATGCTCAGTTCTGAGAGATAAGTGTGTGTGAAAGCCGTCCTTCACCTAGCTTGAAGGGAACATAAGGTTTCTTTTCTGTTGCTAACTCCACGCCATACATATATATGGGGAGGTAAAAACTCTAACTCGGGTTTACAGTGAAAACGGCAGGCACTTCAAACCGGCACTAGGAAACAGACTGAGAAACCAGAGTAAGGGTTTCTCCTGCAACCCGTTCCCTTTTTGCTGGATGAACGAACGTCTCTCCACATGCTCAGTTCTGAGAGATAAGTGTGTGTGAAAGCCGTCCTTCACCTAGCTTGAAGGGAACACAAAGTTTCTTTTCAGTTGCCAACTCCAATCCATACATATATATGGGGAGGTACAAGCTCCAACTCGTTTTTACAGTGAAAACGGCAGGCACATCAAACCGGCACTAGGAATCAGACTGAGAAACCAGAGTAAGGGTTTCTCCTGCAACCCGATCCCTTTGTGCTGGATGAACGAACGTCTCTCCACATGCTCAGTTCTCACAGATAATTGTGTGTGAAAGCCGTCCTTCAACTAGCTTGAAGGGAACACAAAGTTTCTTGTCAGTTGCCAACACCACTCCATACATATATATGAGGAGGTACAAGCTCCAATTCGGCTTTACAGTGAAAACGGCAGGCACTTCAAACCGGCACTAGGAAACAGACTGAGAAACCAGAGTAAGGGTTTCTCCTGCAACCCGTTCCCTTTTTGATGGATGAACGAACGTCTCTCCACATGCTCAGTTCTGAGAGATAAGTGTGTGTGAAAGCCGTCCTTCACCTAGCTTGAAGGGAAAACAAAGTTTCTTTTCAGTTGCAAACTCCACTCCATACATATATATGGGGAGGTATTGGCTCCAAATCGGTTTTACAGTGAAAACGGCAGGCACTTCAAACCGGCTCTAGGAAACAGACAGAGAAACCAGAGTAAGGATTTCTCCTGCAACCCGTTCCCTTTGTGCTGGATGAACGAAAGTCTCTCCACATGTTCAGTTCTGAGAGATAAGTGTGTGTGAAAGCCGTCCTTCACCTATCTTGAAGGGAACACAAAGTTTCTTTTCAGTTGCCAACTCCACTCCATACATATATATGGGGAGGTACAAGCTCCAACTCGTTTTTACAGTGAAAACGGCAGGCACTTCAAACCGGCACTAGGAAACAGACTGAGAAACCAGAGTAAGGGTTTCTCCTGCAACCCGTTCCCTTTGTGCTGGATGAAAGAAAGTCTCTCCACATGCTCAGTTCTGAGAGATATGTGTGCGTGAATGCCGTCTTTCACCTAGCTTGAAGGGAACACAAAGTTTCTTTTCAGTTGCCAACTCCATTCGATACATATATATGGGGAGGTACAAGCTCCAACTCGGTTTTACAGTGAAAACGGCAGGCACCTCAAACCGGCACTAGGAAACAGACTGAGAAACCAGAGTAAGGGTTTCTCCTGCAACCCGTTCCCTTTGTGCTGGATGAACGAACGTCTCTCCACATGCTCAGTTCTGAGAGATAAGTGTGTGTGAAAGCCGTCCTTCACCTAGCTTGAAGGGAACACAAAGTTTCTTTTCAGTTGCAAACTCCACTCCATACATATATATGGGGGGGTATTGGCTCCAACTCGGTTTTATAGTGAAAACGGCAGGCACTTCAAACCGGCACTAGGAAACAGACTGAGAAACCAGAGTAAGGGTTTCTCCTGCAACCCGTTCCCTTTGTGCTGGATGAACGAACGTCTCTCCACATGCTCAGTTCTGAGAGATAAGTGTGTGTGAAAGCCGTCCTTCACCTAGCTTGTAGGGAACACAAAGTTTCTTTTCAGATGCCAACTCCACTCCATACATATATATGGGGAGGTAAATCTCCAACTCGGTTTTACAGTGAAAACGGCAGGCACTTCAAACCGGCACTAGGAAACAGACTGAGAAACCAGAGTAAGGGTTTCTCCTGCAACCCGTTCCCTTTGTGCTGGATGAACGAACGTCTCTCCACATGCTCAGTTCTGAGAGATAAGTGTGCGTGAAAGCCGTCTTTCACCTAGCTTGAAGGGAACACAAAGTTTGTTTTCAGTTGCAAACTCCACTCCATACATATATATGGGGAGGTACAAGCTCCAACTCGGCTTTACAATGAAAACGGCAGGCACTTCAAACCGGCACTAGGAAACAGACTGAGAAACCAGAGTAAGGGTTTCTCCTGCAACCCGTTCCCTTTGTGCTGGATGAACGAACGTCTCTCCACATGCTCAGTTCTGAGAGATAAGTGTGTGTGAAAGCCGTCCTTCACCTAGCTTGAAGGGAACACAAAGTATCTTTTCAGTTGCCAACTCTACTCCATACATATATATGGGGAGGTATTGGCTCCAACTCGGTTTTACAGTGAAAACGGCAGGCACTTCAAACCGGCACTAGGAAACAGACTGAGAAACCAGAGTAAGGGTTTCTCCTGCAACCCGTTCCCTTTGTGCTGGATGAACGAACGTCTCTCCACATGCTCAGTTCTGAGAGATAAGTGTGTGTGAAAGCCGTCCTTCACCTAGCTTGAAGGGAACACAAAGTTCGTTTTCAGTTGCAAACTCCACTCCATACATATATATGGGGAGGTACAAGCTCCAACTCGGCTTTACAGTGAAAACGGCAGGCACTTCAAACCGGCACTAGGAAACAGACTGAGAAACCAGAGTAAGGGTTTCTCCTTCAACCCGTTCCTTTTGTGCTGGATGAAAGAACGTCTCTCCACATGCTCAGTTCTGAGAGATAAGTGTGTGTGAAAGCCGTCCTTCACCTAGCTTGAAGGGAACACAAAGTATCTTTTCAGTTGCCAACTCTACTCCATACATATATATGGGGAGGTATTGGCTCCAACTCGGTTTTACAGTGAAAACGGCAGGCACTTCAAACCGGCACTAGGAAACAGAATGAGAAACCAGAGTAAGGGTTTCTCCTGCAAACCGTTCCCTTTGTGCTGGATGAACGAACGTCTCTCCACATGCTCAGTTCTGAGAGATAAGTGTGTGTGAAAGCCGTCCTTCACCTAGCTTGAAGGGAACATAAGGTTTCTTTTCAGTTGCTAACTCCACGCCATACATATATATGGGGAGGTACAAACTCTAACTCGGCTTTACAGTGAAAACGGCAGGCACTTCAAACCGGCACTAGGAAACAGACTGAGAAACCAGAGTAAGGGTTTCTCCTGCAACCCGTTCCCTTTGTGCTGGATGAACGAACGTCTCTCCTCATGCTCAGTTCTGAGAGATAAGTGTGTGTGAAAGCCGTGCTTCACCTAGCTTGAAGGGAACACAAAGTTTCTTTTCAGTTGCCAACTCCACTCCATACATATATATGGGGAGGTACAAGCTCCAACTCGGTTTTACAGTGAAAACGGCAGGCACTTCAAAACGGCACTAGGAATCAGACTGTGAAACCAGAGTAAGGGTTTCTCCTGCAACCCGATCCCTTTGTCCTGGATGAACGAACGTCTCTCCACATGCTCAGTTCTCACAGATAATTGTGTGTGAAAGCCGTCCTTCAACTAGCTTGAAGGGAACACAAAGTTTCTTGTCAGTTGCCAACTCCACTCCATACATATATATGAGGAGGTACAAGCTCCAACTCGGCTGTACAGTGAAAACGGCAGGCACTTCAAACCGGCACTAGGAAACAGACTGAGAAACCAGAGTAAGGGTTTCTCCTGCAACCCGTTCCCTTTGTGCTGGATGAACGAACGTCTCCCCACATGCTCAGTTCTGAGAGATAAGTGTGTGTGAAAGCCGTCCTTCACCTAGCTTGAAGGGAACACCAAGTTTCTTTTCAGTTGCCAACTCCACTCCATACATATATATGGGGAGGTACAAGCTCCAACTCGGTTTTACAGTGAAAACGGCAGGCACTTCAAACCGGCACTAGGAAACAGACTGAGAAACCAGAGTAAGGGTTTCTCCTGCAACCCGTTCCCTTTGTGCTGGATGAACGAACGTCTCTCCACATGCTCAGTTCTGAGAGATAAGTGTGTGTGAAAGCCGTCCTTCACCTAGCTTGAAGGGAACACAAAGTTTCTTTTCAGTGGACAACTCCACTCCATACATATATATGGTGAGGTACAAGCTCCAACTCGGTTTTACAGTGAAAACGGCTGGCACTTCAAACCGGCACTAGCAAACAGACTGAGAAACCAGAGTAAGGGTTTCTCCTGCAACCCGTTCCCTTTGTGCTGGATGAACGAACCTCTCTCCAAATGCTCAGTTCTGAGAGATAAGTGAGTGTGAAAGCCGTCCTTAACCTAGCTTGAAAGGAACACAAAGTTTCTTTTCAGTTGCCAACTCCACTCCATACATATATATGGGGAGGTACAAGCTCCAACTCGGTTTTACAGTGAAAACGGCAGGCACTTCAAACCGGCACTAGGAAACAGACTGAGAAACCAGAGTAAGGGTTTTTTCTGCAACCCGTTCCTTTGTGCTGGATGAACGAACGTCTCTCCACATGCTCAGTTCTGAGAGATAAGTGTGTGTGAAAGCCGTCCTTCACCTAGCTTGAAGGGAACACAAAGTTTCTTTTCAGTTGCCAACTCCACTCCATACATATATATGGGGAGGTACAAGCTCCAACTCGGTTTTACAGTGAAAACGGCAGGCACTTCAAACCGGCTCTAGGAAACAGACTGAGAAACCAGAGTAAGTGTTTCTCCTGCAACCCGTTCCCTTTGTGCTGGATGAACGAACGTCTCTCCACATGCTCAGTTCTGAGAGATAAATGTGTGTGAAAGCCGTCCTTCACCTAGCTTGAAGGGAACACAAAGTTTCTTTTCAGTTCCCACTCCACTCCATACATATATATGGGGAGGTATTGGCTCCAAATCGGTTTTACAGTGAAAACGGCAGGCACTTCAAACCGGCTCTAGGAAACAGACAGAGAAACCAGAGTAAGGATTTCTCCTGCAACCCGTTCCCTTTGTGCTGGATGAACGAAAGTCTCTCCACATGTTCAGTTCTGAGAGATAAGTGTGTGTGAAAGCCGTCCTTCACCTATCTTGAAGGGAACACAAAGTTTCTTTTCAGTTGCCAACTCCACTCCATACATATATATGGGGAGGTACAAGCTCCAACTCGGTTTTACAGTGAAAACGGCAGGCACTTCAAACCGGCACTAGGAAACAGACTGAGAAACCAGAGTAAGGGTTTCTCCTGCAACCCGTTCCCTTTGTGCTGGATGAAAGAAAGTCTCTCCACATGCTCAGTTCTGAGAGATAAGTGTGCGTGAATGCCGTCTTTCACCTAGCTTGAAGGGAACACAAAGTTTCTTTTCAGTTGCCAACTCCATTCGATACATATATATGGGGAGGTACAAGCTCCAACTCGGTTTTACAGTGAAAACGGCAGGCACCTCAAACCGGCACTAGGAAACAGACTGAGAAACCAGAGTAAGGGTTTCTCCTGCAACCCGTTCCCTTTGTGCTGGATGAACGAACGTCTCTCCACATGCTCAGTTCTGAGAGATAAGTGTGTGTGAAAGCCGTCCTTCACCTAGCTTGAAGGGAACACAAAGTTTCTTTTCAGTTGCAAACTCCACTCCATACATATATATGGGGGGGTATTGGCTCCAACTCGGTTTTATAGTGAAAACGGCAGGCACTTCAAACCGGCACTAGGAAACAGACTGAGAAACCAGAGTAAGGGTTTCTCCTGCAACCCGTTCCCTTTGTGCTGGATGAACGAACGTCTCTCCACATGCTCAGTTCTGAGAGATAAGTGTGTGTGAAAGCCGTCCTTCACCTAGCTTGTAGGGAACACAAAGTTTCTTTTCAGATGCCAACTCCACTCCATACATATATATGGGGAGGTAAATCTCCAACTCGGTTTTACAGTGAAAACGGCAGGCACTTCAAACCGGCACTAGGAAACAGACTGAGAAACCAGAGTAAGGGTTTCTCCTGCAACCCGTTCCCTTTGTGCTGGATGAACGAACGTCTCTCCACATGCTCAGTTCTGAGAGATAAGTGTGCGTGAAAGCCGTCTTTCACCTAGCTTGAAGGGAACACAAAGTTTGTTTTCAGTTGCAAACTCCACTCCATACATATATATGGGGAGGTACAAGCTCCAACTCGGCTTTACAGTGAAAACGGCAGGCACTTCAAACCGGCACTAGGAAACAGACTGAGAAACCAGAGTAAGGGTTTCTCCTGCAACCCGTTCCCTTTGTGCTGGATGAACGAACGTCTCTCCACATGCTCAGTTCTGAGAGATAAGTGTGTGTGAAAGCCGTCCTTCACCTAGCTTGAAGGGAACACAAAGTATCTTTTCAGTTGCCAACTCTACTCCATACATATATATGGGGAGGTATTGGCTCCAACTCGATTTTACAGTGAAAACGGCAGGCACTTCAAACCGGCACTAGGAAACAGACTGAGAAACCAGAGTAAGGGTTTCTCCTGCAACCCGTTCCCTTTGTGCTGGATGAACGAACGTCTCTCCACATGCTCAGTTCTGAGATATAAGTGTGTGTGAAAGCCGTCCTTCACCTAGCTTGAAGGGAACACAAAGTTTCTTTTCAGTGGACAACTCCACTCCATACATATATATGGTGAGGTACAAGCTCCAACTCGGTTTTACAGTGAAAACGGCTGGCACTTCAAACCGGCACTAGCAAACAGACTGAGAAACCAGAGTAAGGGTTTCTCCTGCAACCCGTTCCCTTTGTGCTGGATGAACGAACCTCTCTCCAAATGCTCAGTTCTGAGAGATAAGTGAGTGTGAAAGCCGTCCTTAACCTAGCTTGAAAGGAACACAAAGTTTCTTTTCAGTTGCCAACTCCACTCCATACATATATATGGGGAGGTACAAGCTCCAACTCGGTTTTACAGTGAAAACGGCAGGCACTTCAAACCGGCACTAGGAAACAGACTGAGAAACCAGAGTAAGGGTTTCTCCTGCAACCCGTTCCCTTTGTGCTAGATGAACGAACGTCTCTCCACATGCTCAGTTCTGAGAGATAAGTGTGTGTGAAAGCCGTCCTTCACCTAGCTTGAAGGGAACAGAAAGTTTCTTTTCAGTTGCAAACCCCACTCCATACATATATATGGGGAGGTATTGGCTCCAACTCGGTTTTACAGTGAAATCTGCAGGGATTTCAAACCGGCACTAGGAAACAGACTGAGAAACCAGAGTAAGGGTTTATCCTGCAACCCGTTCCCTTTGTGCTGGATGAACGAACGTCTCTCCACATGCTCAGTTCTGAGAGATAAGTGTGTGTGAAAGCCGTCCTTCACCTAGCTTGAAGGGAACACAAAGTTTCTTTTCAGTTGCCAACTCCACTCCATACATATATATGGGGAGGTACAAGCTCCAACTCGGCTTTACAGTCAAAACGGCAGGCACTTCAAACCGGCACTAGGAAACAGACTGAGAAACCAGAGTAAGGGTTTCTCCTGCAACCCGTTCCCTTTGTGCTGGATGAACGAACGTCTCTCCACATGCTCAGTTCTGAGAGATAAGTGTGTGTGAATGCCGTCCTTCACCTAGCTTGAAGGGAACACAAAGTTTCTTTACAGTTGCAAACCCCATCCATACATATATATGGGGAAGTATTGGCTCCAACTCGGTTTTACAGTGAAAACTGCAGTCACTTCAAACCGGCACTAGGAAACAGACTGAGAAACCAGAGTAAGGGTTTTTTCTGCAACCCGTTCCTTTGTGCTGGATGAACGAACGTCTCTCCACATGCTCAGTTCTGAGAGATAAGTGTGTGTGAAAGCCGTCCTTCACCTAGCTTGAAGGGAACACAAAGTTTCTTTTCAGTTGCCAACTCCACTCCATACATATATATGGGGAGGTACAAGCTCCAACTCGGTTTTACAGTGAAAACGGCAGGCACTTCAAACCGGCTCTAGGAAACAGACTGAGAAACCAGAGTAAGTGTTTCTCCTGCAACCCGTTCCCTTTGTGCTGGATGAACGAACGTCTCTCCACATGCTCAGTTCTGAGAGATAAATGTGTGTGAAAGCCGTCCTTCAACTAGCTTGAAGGGAACACAAAGTTTCTTTTCAGTTCCCACTCCACTCCATACATATATATGGGGAGGTACAAGCTCCAACTCGGTTTTACAGTGAAAACGGCAGGCACTTCAAACCGGCACTAGGAAACAGACTGAGAAACCAGAGTAAGGGTTTCTCCTGCAACCCGTTCCCTTTGTGCTGGATGAACGAACGTCTCTCCACTTGCTCAGTTCTGAGAGATAAGTGTGTGTGAAAGCCGTCCTTCACCTAGCTTGAAGGGAAAACAAAGTTTCTTTTCAGTTGCAAACTCCACTCCATACATATATATGGGGAGGTATTGGCTCCAAATCGGTTTTACAGTGGAAACGGCAGGCACTTCAAACCGGCTCTAGGAAACAGACAGAGAAACCAGAGTAAGGATTTATCCTGCAACCCGTTCCCTTTGTGCTGGATGAACGAAAGTCTCTCCACATGTTCAGGTCTGAGAGATAAGTGTGTGTGAAAGCCGTCCTTCACCTAGCTTGAAGGGAACACAAAGTTTCTTGTCAGTTGCCAACTCCACTCCATACATATATATGGGGAGGTATTGGCTCCAACTCGGTTTTACAGTGAAAACGGCAGGCACTTCAAACCGGCACTAGGAAACAGACTGAGAAACCAGAGTAAGGGTTTCTCCTGCAACCCGTTCCCTTTGTGCTGGATGAACGAACGTCTCTCCACATGCTCAGTTCTGAGAGATAAGTGTGCGTGAATGCCGTCTTTCACCTAGCTTGAAGGGAACACAAAGTTTCTTTTCAGTTGCCAACTCCATTCGATACATATATATGGGGAGGTAAAAGCTCCAACTCGGTTTTACAGTGAAAACGGCAGGCACCTCAAACCGGCACTAGGAAACAGACTGAGAAACCAGAGTAAGGGTTTCTCCTGCAACCCGTTCCCTTTGTGCTGGATGAACGAACGCCTCTCCACATGCTCAGTTCTGAGAGATAAGTGTGTGTGAAAGCCGTCCTTCACCTAGCTTGAAGGGAACACAAAGTTTCTTTTCAGATGCCAACTCCATTCCATACATATATATGGGGAGGTAAATCTCCAACTCGGATTTACAGTGAAAACGGCAGGCACTTCAAACCGGCACTAGGAAACAGACTGAGAAACCAGAGTAAGGGTTTCTCCTGCAACCCGTTCCCTTTGTGCTGGATGATCGAACGTCTCTCCACATGTTCAGTTCTGAGAGATAAGTGTGTGTGAAAGCCGTCCTTCACCTAGCTTGAAGGGAACACAAAGTTTGTTTTCAGTTGCCAACTCCACTCCATACATATATATGGGGAGGTACAAGCTCCAACTCGGCTTTACAGTGAAAACGGCAGGCACTTCAAACCGGCACTAGGAAAAAGACTGAGAAATCAGAGTAAGGGTTTCTCCTGCAACCCGTCCCTTTGTGCTGGATGAACGAACGTCTCTCCACATGCTCAGTTCTGAGAGATAATTGTGTGTGAAAGCCGTCCTTCACCTAGCTTGAAGGGAACACAAAGTATCTTTTCAGTTGCCAACTCTACTCCATACATATATATGGGGAGGTAATGGCTCCAACTCGGTTTTACAGTGAAAACGGCAGGCACTTCAAACCGGCACTAGGAAACAGACTGAGAAACCAGAGTAAGGGTTTCTCCTGCAAACCGTTCCCTTTGTGCTGGATGAACGAACGTCTCTCCACATGCTCAGTTCTGAGAGATAAGTGTGTGTGAAAGCCGTCCTTCACCTAGCTTGAAGGGAACATAAGGTTTCTTTTCAGTTGCTAACTTCACGCCATACATATATATGGGGAGGTACAAACTCTAACTCGGCTTTACAGTGAAAACGGCAGGCACTTCAAACCGGCACTAGGAAACAGACTGAGAAACCAGAGTAATGGTTTCTCCTGCAACCCGTTCCCTTTGTGCTGGATGAACGAACGTCTCTCCTCATGCTCAGTTCTGAGAGATAAGTGTGTGTGAAAGCCGTCCTTCACCTAGCTTGAAGGGAACACAAAGTTTCTTTTCAGTTGCCAACTCCACTCCATACATATATATGGGGAGGTACAAGCTCCAACTCGGTTTTACAGTGAAAACGGCAGGCACTTCAAACCGGCACTAGGAATCAGACTGAGAAACCAGAGTAAGGGTTTCTCCTGCAACCCGATCCCTTTGTCCTGGATGAACGAACGTCTCTCCACATGCTCAGTTCTCACAGATAATTGTGTGTGAAAGCCGTCCTTCAACTAGCTTGAAGGGAACACAAAGTTTCTTGTCAGTTGCCAACTCCACTCCATACATATATATGAGGAGGTACAAACTCCAACTCGGCTGTACAGTGAAAACGGCAGGGACTTCAAACCGGCACTAGGAAACAGACTGAGAAACCAGAGTAAGGGTTTCTCCTGCAACCCGTTCCCTTTGTGCTGGATGAACGAACGTCTCCCCACATGCTCAGTTCTGAGAGATAAGTGTGTGTGAAAGCCGTCCTTCACCTAGGTTGAAGGGAACAAAAAAGTTTCTTTTCAATTGCAATCTCCACTCCATACATATATATGGGGAGGTACAATCTCCAACTCGGTTTTACAGTGAAAACGGCAGGCACTTCAAAGCGGCACTAGGAAACAGACTGAGAAACCAGACTAAGGGTTTCTTCTGCAAACCGTTCCCTTTGTGCTGGATGAACGAACGTCTCTCCACATGCTCAGTTCTGAGAGAAAAGTGTGTGTGAAAGCCGTCCTTAACCCATCTTGAATGGAACACAAATTTTCTTTTCAGTTGCAAACTCCACTCCATACATATATATGGGGATGTACATGCTCCAACTCGGTTTTGCAGTGAAAACGGCAGGCACTTTAAACCGGCACTTGGAAACAGACTGAGAAACCAGAGTAAGTGTTTTTCCTGCAACCCGTTCCCTTTGTGCTGGTTGAACGAACGTCTCTCCATATGTACAGTTCTGAGAGATAAGTGTGTATCAAAGCCGTCCTTCACCTCTCTTGAAGGGAACACAAAGTTTCTTTTCAGTTGCAAACTCCACTCCATACATATATATGGGGAGGTACAAGCTCCAACTCGGTTTTACAGTGAAAACGGCAGGCACTTCAAACCGGCACTAGGAAACAGACTGAGAAACCAGAGTAAAGGTTTCTCCTGCAACCCGTTCCCTTTGTGCTGGATGAACGAACGTCTCTCCACATGCTCAGTTCTGAGAGATAAGTGTGTGTGAAAGCCGTCCTTCACCTAGCTTGAAGGGAACACAAACATTCTTTTCAGTTGTAAACCCCACTACATACATATATATGGGGAGGTACAAGCTCCAACTCGGTTTTACAGTGAAAACGGCAGGCACTTCAAACCGGCACTAGGAAACAGACTGAGAAACCAGAGTAAGGGTTTCTCCTGCAACCCGTTCCCTTTGTGCTGGATGAACGATCGTCTCTCCACATGCTCAGGTCTGAGAGATATGTGTGTGTGAAAGCCGTCCTTCACCTAGCTTGAAGGGAACACAAAGTTTCTTTTCAGTTGCAAACTGCACTCCAAACATATATATGGGGAAGTACAAGCTCCAACTCAGTTTTACAGTGAAAACGGCAGGTACTTCAAACCGGCACTAGGAAACAGACTGAGAAACCAGAGTCAGTGTTTCTCCTGCAACCCGTTCCCTTTGTGCTGGATGAACGAACGTCTCTCCACATGCTCAGTTCTGAGAGATAAGTGTGTGTGAAAGCCTTCCTTCACCTAGCTTGAAGGGAACACAAAGTTTCTTTTCAGTTGCCAGCTCCACTCCATACATATATATGGGGACGTACAAGCTCCAACTCGGTTTTACAGTGAAAACGGCAGGCACTTCAAACCGGCACTAGGAAACAGACTGAGAAACCAGAGTAAGTGTTTCCTCTGCAACCCGTTTTCTTTGTGCTGGATGAACGAACTTCTCTCCACATGTTCAGTTCTGAGAGATAAGTGTGTGTGAAAGCCGTCCTTCACCTTTGTTGAAGGGAACAAAAATTTTCTTTTCAATTGCAAACTCCACTCCATACATATATATGGGGCGGTACAATCTCCAACTCGGTTTTACAGTGAAAACGGCAGGCACTTCAAAGCGGCACTAGGAAACAGACTGAGAAACCAGACTACTGGTTTCTTCTGCAAACCGTTCCCTTTGTGCTGGATGAACGAACGTCTCTCCACATGCTCAGTTCTGAGAGATTTGTGTGTGTGAAAGCCGTCCTTAACCCATCTTGAATGGAACACAAATTTTCTTTTCAGTTGCAAACTCCACTCCATACATATATATGGGGATGTACATGCTCCAACTCGGTTTTACAGTGAAAACGGCAGGCACTTTAATCCGGCACTTGGAAACAGACTGAGAAACCAGAGTAAGTGTTTTTCCTGCAACCCGTTCCCTTTGTGCTGGTTGAACGAACGTCTCTCCACATGTACAATTCTGAGAGATAAGTGTGTATCAAAGCCGTCCTTCACCACTCTTGAAGGGAACACAAAGTTTCTTTTCAGTTGCAAACTCCACTCCATACATATATATGGGGAGGTACAAGCTCCAACTCGGATTTACAGTGAAAACTGCAGGCACTTCAAACCGGCACTAGGAAACAGACTGAGAACCAGGGCAATTGTTTCTCCTGCAACCCGTTCCCTTTGTGCTGGATAAACGAACGTCTCTCCACATGCTCAGTTCTGAGAGATAAGTGTGTGTGAAAGCCGCCCTTCACCTAGCTTGAAGGGAACACAAAGTTTCTTTTCAGTTGCAAACCCCTCTCCATACATATATATGGGGAGGAACAAGCTCCAACTCGGTTTTACAGTGCAAACCGCAGGAACTTCAATCCGGCACTAGGAAGCGGACTAAGAAACCAGAGTAAGTGTTTCTCCTTCAACCCGTTCCCTTTGTGCTGGATGAACGAACGTCTCTCCACATGCTCAGCTCTGAGAGATTAGTGTGTGTGAAAGCCGTCCTTCACCTAGCTTGAAGGGAACACAAGGTTTCTTGTCAGTTACAAACTCCTCTCCATTCGTATATATGGGGTGGAACAAGCTCCAACCCGGTTTTACAGTGAAAACGGCAGGCACTTCAAACCGGCACTAGGAAACAGACTGAGAATCCAGAGTAAGGTTTTCTCCTGCAACCCGTTCCGTTTGTGCTGGATGAACGAACGTCTCTCCACATGCTCAGTTCCTAAATTTAACTATTTATGAAACCCGTCCTTCAACTTGCTTTTTGGGAACACAAACTTTCTTTTCAGTTTAAAGCTACACATTTGGAGTGACTTTCGTACATCTAGCACAGTTGAAACTTGTTTCTGTTGGTACCCTCACCCTGCTTTCTCAGACTTTTTCTTAGTGCCGATTTTATATTCCTGCGATTTTCAATATTAAACAGATTTGGAGCTTTTACCTCCCCTTATATATGTTTGTAGTCTAATTTCCAAATGAAAAGCATCTTTTTTCCCACAAAGCTTGGTGTTTTTTTTTTTCACACACACTTCTCTGTAATAATTTAGCATGTTTATTTTCATTCGTCTATCTAGCATTAAGTGAATTTTTGTCAATTTTAACACTTTCTCTTGTTCTGATTATGTTTCCAAAACTGCTTAGACGTTCATGCAGTTTTCACTGTTAAATCGATTTCGAGTTATTACCTCCCAATACATATCTATATAGTTTTTTTCCAGTAGAAAAAACTATGTGTTCACAACATGCTTTGTGATTCACCGATTTCACACAAACTTTATTCTCAGAGTTCAGCATTTGAGCAGACGTCCTTTCATCTAACCTAAAGTGACTGGGTTGCAGTTGATTCACTTACTCTGGTTTCTCAGTATGTTTTTTGTGTCAATTTGAAGTTCATGCAATTTTCACTGTAAAACGGGTTGAGCTATTTCCCCCATATATATGTATGTAGATTGTTTTCCCAGTGAATTAAACTCTGTGTTCCCTTCAAGCTAGTTTATTGATGGCTTCCACACAGTCTGAACTCTCAGTACTGAGCAAATTGAGTTACGTTTGTTCATATAGGATAAAAAGAATAGGTACCACTAGAAACTCATACTCTGTTGTCGCAGTATATTTAATATTTTTGGTTTGAATTTCATGATGTTTTCACTGTATAACCTAGTTGAAAACTGTACCTGCCAATGTATATTTATGTAGTGTGTTCCTCACTGTAAACAAACTATTTGATCCCGAGAAGATTTGTGATTTTCGGCTTTCACACACATTCAATTTTTGAAACTGAGTATATGAGGTGGGATTCGTTCATCTAAACTAAACAGAATGGATTCCTGTATATACACTTACTGTGGGGTCTGAATATGTTTCCTAATTCTGGTTTGAAATTGATGCATTTTTCACTTTAAAACCAATTTGGAGCTAGTACCATCCCGTATATATATATATACAGTGTAGTTTCCTGCTGAATAAAACTTTGTTTTCCCAAAAAACTAGCTAATTGATGACTTTTACACTGACCTAAATCTCAGAATTAACATGTGGAGAGATATTCGTTCATCTAACCTTAAGGGAATGTCTTGCAGTAGAAACGCTAACTTGGTTTCTCAGTATGTTTCCTAGTGCCGGTTTTAATTTCATGCAGTTTTCACTGTAAAACCGAGTTGGAAATATTACCTTCCCATATGTATTTATATAGTGTAGTTTTCCAGTGTAAAGAAAGTGTGTGTTCCAAACAAGGTAGTTGGTTGACGGCTTTCACACACACTTAACTCTCAGAATTGAGCATGAGGTGTGAATTTTTTCATCTAACATGAAGGGAATGTGTTGCAGTTGAAACATTTACTCTGGTTTCTCAGTATGTTTCCTATTGCCGTTTTGAAGTTCATACACTTTTCACTTTAGACACGAGTTGGAGCTTGTATCTCCCTATATATTTAGAGAGAGAGATTAGTTTCCCACTGGATAGAATCTGAGTATTCCCAAGTTGCTTGATGATTGACGGCTTTCACACACAATTAATTCTCAGAATTGAGCATGTAGAGAGACGTTCATTCTTTTAGCAAAAAGATAATGGTTTGCAGTAGAAAGAATTACCCTGGTTTCTCAGGATGTTTCCTAGTGTCCTTTTAAAGTTCATATATTTTTCAGTGTAAACCTGAGTTGGAGGTAGTACGCCAATATATATGTATATATGTAGTGTCGTTCTTCACTCTTTAGAAACTATGTTTTCCCTTCAAGCTAAGTGATGTTTTACATTTGCACACATTCATCCCTCATAACTGAGCATGTGTAGACGCTTTCGTTCAATTACGATAAAGGGAATTCTTTGCAATTGAAACACTTACACGGGTTTCTCAGTCTGTTTCCTCATGCCGGTTTGAAGTTCATGCAGTTTTCACTGTAAAACCGTGTTGGGGCTAGTACCTCCCCATATAAAATCATGTCATGTATTTTCCCCATGAAAAAGATTGTGTTTCCCCAACAAGCTAGGTGTTTGACGGCTTTCACACTCACTTACTCTCAGAATTGAGCATGTTAAGATACGTTCTTTCATCTTGCATAAAGAGAAGAGGTAGCACTTGAAATATTTACTCTGTTTTCTCAGTATGTTTCCTAGTGGCGGTTTGAAATTCATGCAGTTTTTAGTGTAAAAACGACTTGGAGCTATTACCTTCCAATATAGATATATGTAGTGTATTTCCCCACTCAAAGGAAACTATGTTTTCCCTACAAGCTAAGTTATAGTTTACATTCACCCTTATTCAACACTCAGAACTGAGCATGTGGAGAGGTATTCTTTCAACTAGCTTAAAGGGAATGATTTGCAGTAGAAACACTTACTTTGTTTTCTCAGTATGTTTCCTAATTCGAGTTTGCAGTTCATGCAGTTTTAACTGTAAAACCAATTTGGAACTAGTACCTCCCCATATATAGGTATTTAGTGTTGTTTCCCACTGAAAAGAATTTGTGTATTCCCAAAAGTTAGCTTCCTAACGGGTCTCACACTCATTTAACTCTCAGAATTGAGCATGTGTAGAGACGTTCATTCATATAGCATAAAGGGGATAGTTAGTAATAGAAACACTTACTCTGGTTTCTTAGTATATTAACTAGTGCTGGTCTGAACTTCATGCATTTTGCACTTTTGAACCGACTTGGAACTAGTACCTCCTCATTTATATGTATGTAGTGTATTTCCCCAATCAAAAGTAACTGTGTGTTCCCTACAAGCTAAGTGATAGATGGCTTTCGCACAGAGTCTGCTCTCAGAACTGAGCATGGGGTGAAGCGTTAGTTCATCTAGGATGAAGGGAATGGGTTGCAGTTGAACCACTTATCTGGATTCTCAGTTGTTTCCTAGTGCCAGTTTGAAGTTCATTCAGTTTTCATTGTAAAATCAACTTCGGGCTAGTACCTCCCCGTATATATGTATGTAGTTAGTTCGGCACTCAAAAGACACTGTGTTCCCTACAAGCTAAGTGATAGATGGTATTCGCTAGCATTAAACTCAAAACAGAGCATGTGGACAGGCTATCGTTCATCTAGTATAAAGGGAATGGGTTGCACTAGAAATAATTACTCTTGTTTCTTAGTATGTTTCCTAGTGTCGGTAAATTTGCTGCAGGTTTCACGGTGAAACACTTGGACCTAGTACCTCTCCATATATATGAATATATTGTAGTTTTCCACTCAAAAGAATATGTTTGTTTCCAACAAGCTAGGTGACTGTCGGCTTTCACACACACTTAACTCTCAGAATTGAGCATGTGGAGTCTGGTTCGTTCATCTAGCATAAAGGGAATGGGTAGCATAAGAAACACTTACTCTGATTTCTCAGTATGTTTCCTATTGCCGGTTTGAAGTTCATGCAGTTTTCACTGTAAAATCGACTTGGAGCTAGTACCTCCCCATATATATATGTAGTGTAGTTCCCCAGTCAAAAGAAACTGTGTGTTCCCTACAAGACTAGTGATAGATGATTTTGCACACATTCAACCCTCAGAACTGAGCCTGTGGAGAGACGTTCGTTCATCTATGATGAAGGGAATGATTTGCTGTAGAAGCACTTACTGTGGTTTCTCAGTATATTTCCTTGTGCCGGTTTGAATTTCATGCATTTTTAACTGTAAAACAGAGTTGGAGCTAGTACCTCCCCATATATATTTATATAGTGTCATTCCCAACTCAAAAGAAACTGTGTGTTCCCAAAAAGTTAGGTGATTGACGGCATTCACGCACACTTAAGTCTCAGAATAGAGCATTTTAAGATACGTTCATTCATCTACCATAAAGGGAATGGGTTGCATTAGAAAGACTTACTCTGGTTTCTCAGTTTCGTTCCTAGTGCTGGTTTGAATTTCATGCAGTTTTCACTGTAAAGTTGACTTGGAAATATTACCTCCCATATATATGTGTATATTGTTTTTCTCCACTCAAAAGGATCTGTGTGTTCCCTACAAGCTAACCGATAGATGGCTTTTGAACACATTCATCTCTCAGAACTGAGCATGGAGAGAGGCGTTCATTCATCTAGGATGAGGGCAATGGGTTGCAGTAGAATCACTTAGTCTGGTTTCTCATTATTTTTCCTAGGTCCGGTTTGAATTTCATGCAATTTCCACTGTAAAACCAAGTTGGTGCTAGTATCTCACCATATAGATATTGTGTAGTTTCCAATAGAAAAGAAACTGTGTTTTCCCAACAAGCTAGTTGTTTGATGGCTTTCACACATATTCAACTCTCAGAATTGAACATGTGTAGAGGCATTCGTTCATGTAGCATAAATGGATTTTGTAACTTTAGAAACACTGCGATTTGTACGTATGTTTTCTAGTGCTGGTTTGAAGTTCATGCAGTTTTCAGTGTAAAATCGTGTTGGAGCTACTAGCTATCCATATATATATATATATTTAGTTTAGTTCCACACTCTAAAGAAACTGTGTGTTCACAACAAGATAGGTCATTGACCGATTACACGCACATTCAACTCTCAGAATTGAGCATGTGGAGACGCGTTCGTTAATGTCGCATAAAGGGATTGAGGAGCCATAGAAACACTTAATGTGATTTCTCAGTATGCTTCTTAGTGTGAGTTTCAAGTTCATGCACTTTTCTCTGTTAAACCGAGTTGGAGCTAGTACCTCCCCATATATATTTATGTCGTGTATTTTCCCACTGAAAAGAAACTGTGTGTTCCCAACTAGCTAGGTGATTGACGGCTTTCACACACACTCAGCTGTCAGAATTGAGCATGTGGAGAGGCGTTCGTTCATCTAGCATAAATGGAATTTGAAAGCGATTATAATGACCTATGTTGGTATTAAAACAGTAAAGGGAGGATTAATTTAGAGCCTGTATAGTTATGATCAGCATACATGACAGAATTTCATTTTCAGCATAAATTTCTTTTTTTAACGTTCAGAAAACTTAATTCTTTCCTGTAACTGGATATAGATAGTGAATGTTTTAAAGTCTTTGAGCAACTGCTTTAAACTAGAATTGTTACTTTGCTTCTGGTCTTTAACCTAAGGGAATACCCAGAATTCCAGTGGCAGTTCAAAGCAAGGGCCTGAAACTTGCCTATTACTTGTTTTAAGTACAGTAAGAATAACTGTATACTAGGGTACTGTGGATAACTGAAGGGCTGCTTGGATATGTTATATGTAAGTTATATTTTCAAAAATTATTAATATCATGAAAATCAATCAACCTTGGTGATCTATTTGGTATAATTTAATCTTTAATAATGTAAATTTTGATAGCCCTTTTATTTATGTAACTTATGAAAAATAAGTTGGCTTTATATAACTACTTTTTAAATAAATGATTAAATTTTGGGTTTTTTATCATTTGCTTATTAAAAATAGGATATTAATTACACAATATGTATTTTCCTTCAAGTTCATACACTTTTCCCAAAACTATCTTGACTTGTTTAGATAAGTTAACCCATAGTCTGATTTATTTTAAACACTCAGAATGTTCTTATGTATGTTGCTTTATTAGAGAGCAAGAATTCCTTATTATTTTTAATAAAATATACTTGCAGGAAACTATACTGGGATTCTTTCATTCACAGAGTCAAGCAATGATTCCTGTTTTGTTAGATCAGGTGTGTAGGTCTCTCAACTTCCAAAAGATTACATGGACAAAGTTAAAAACGCCATTAATGATCTACTAAGAAAGTTTATTGTGTTCCTTGATTAAAAGTATAAATATGGGTCAGCCTTAAATTCGGATGTAAAACTGTTATGAATTACATGAGTCTTCTCCAAAATTCTTTTTTTAAACATTTTTTATTGATTTATAATCATTTTACAATGTTGCGTCTAATTCCAGTGTTCAGCACAATTTTTCAGTCATTCATGGACAATAACACACTCATTATCACATTTTTTCTCTGTGAGTTATCATAACATTTTGTGTATATTTCCCTGAAAAATTCTTTAATTTGGGCTTTAAACCCTCCAGTAAAATACTGGTTTGAAGGAAGAAGAAAGTTGAGAAATGATTCAATCCAAATTCTATGGGAATAAACAAAGCTAAATGTTTCAGTCATTATTTGAAGCAGAACAGATATGTTTTCTGCACCATATGATTTTAATATTATTCATCTGAACATACGGTATAGACACCATGAGACCACAAGCCAACAAACAAGATGTCAGGTAAAGCAAGAAAAACAACTGAGGGGATTTTCTACTGCAAAATTTCCCCTAACTCGAACTGTAATAGAGAACAAATCTGACGCCACATTGGATCTGTTCCTTTAGTTTGAAGCACTGTGCCCTGTTTTCCAGGCTTAATCTTGCTGGCTCTGCACCTTTTGTAAAACAACGTTGCCTTTAGCCTAATACCTACAGGAAAGCCTATTCTTGGGGCTCTGACCTTTAATGATGTTAGCACTTCTGCACTTATGCAGGGATGACAAGTTGCAAAATAGAGAATAACCTTTGTTTTGTTGGAGATTTACAGGGACACCACAGCCTGACACACATGGATGACTGCAAGAACAAAGAATGCCTGCAGCAAGAAGTTTGCACAGCCAACCACACTCCCTCCCCTTTTTAGCTTAAAAGGGGCCTGAATTCTGACTTGGGCAAGATGATTCTCCAGGACATTAGTCCCCCATCTTCTTGGTCTGCCAGCTTTCTGAATAAAGTTACTATACCTTGCTCCAAAACCTTGTCTCCTGATTTATTTTTTTATCGCTGTTGTGTAGCGAGCAGAACAAGTTTGGCCTCGGTAACAGAACCAGCTTTGTCATTTCGTCTGATGTGAAATCTCTCTGGGTGTACACGTGCTTGCCTGGTGGTGGTGGTGGTAGTAGGCAAAAATATTTCACTTCTCCTGATTTCAATAGGCTAAAATTTCCTGCTATTTAAGTCAACTCTAGACTTTTACAGAATCACCTGCAGATGTGCTTCTGGAAGCTAGAAAAATTCCAACAATGAAAATAATTGTATTGTCTCCAGACAAGATACTTTTCCTCAAAACTGAGTAGCTGTGAGACACAATTCAGGAGTACAGATAGATGCAGTGTGCTTCATTTCCCATGTTGTTCCAACACAATTTTCCAGTTATATCAAAGTAAATTAAAATCAGTCTTCAATAGCAGATGCTCTGGCATGATACAACAATGTCAATTCCACATATTGAGCCAGAGCAGCTTTAGAGTAAATAATTTTATACCAAATCCTGCTTGATGTCCTGTCATCTCCCTGGTGGCTAATTCCTTCTTCTGTCTTCCTAAAAGTTCTCCTGTTATGGGAAGTTAGCCTTTACTGTGCACATTCAATTGAGAAGACACAAATTAAATATAGGAGGGGATGACATGCATATTTAATTCTTACTTATACATAAATACAAACACACAGGACCTGTGTCTTGGAAGACGTCACTTCCTAATATGGGCAAGAGGATGGTCTATAGTTCAATCAATGATCTAAAAGCAGTTTTCTAGGATATAATAAAGCAATGCCTGAGTTATAAGACAGAACAACCCCTGGATATGAAACAGTGGCACCAATCAGTGGGGGCACATGTGTGCACACACACGCCCATGCACACAGAGCAGCCTTGGAGACACTCCATCTGTGCTGATGGAGCAAAGTCATGCTGGGGAGATGAGGAAAAAGTGCCTAATACAATCAAACCAGGACACCTGAGGAATGGGTCATAGAAGTCAATTAAATTTTCTGGTTAGCTGTAGGTCAAACAAAAACACTTTTAGTTTCAAACGTCATTATTAAAAATTTTGTTAAAGCACAGGAGCCTGTTTTCCTGCCTTGCTTAGTGTCATATGCCATATTAAACATGACAGATTCATGCTTCTCTGACTGTGGAATGGGAAAGGCCTTGCTGTCCTATTCTGAATATTAGTCTATGTTTTGCAGCACAGTGGATACTGAAAATGGGGCAATTTGAGTGAATGGGAATGGACATAACCTAGCAGTCATTGACTGTGTGTGATCTGCCAACTTTCTCCAAAAAGAAGGGGTAGCAAGCAAATCAGATTAATTCAGGGATCTTGGGGTGGGGAGTCGGGTGGGCTGACAGCTGGGTGGTCTCATGTAGCTGTTTTACTGTGTAAAATAGTGACTATGAGCCACAGTGACACATTGTCAAATTCTTGTGCCTGTAGCTGTGATACCTGGCCAAGTCTGTGCAGCCAATTTTATCGATGGTGCATAATGAAAATAACTAACCTTCCCTGAGGACCATCTTGTGTGAAATCCATTCATTGTCTCACTGAATTCCCTAAGCACACTTTTTGGTACATAACAGTCTTAAAATATGAAGCAGGGATAAAATGAAGCTCTGAAGTGTTGAAGCCTTGCCCGAAATCATGCAGTTGGGAAGACGCGGTGCTGGGAGCTAAGCTCGAGCCAGACTACAGAACCTGAAGGGCCCAGCAAGTCCCCTCACCCAGGAACCTGGCCCACAGCCACTGCCAGGTCCTGTTCTGTTTCTATGAGTGCTCATGGGAAAGTGCCAGGGACTTAGCATAAATATGACTTGATTAAGAAATTCAAACTGGGATAGCCTTTTGTTTGGGACTGCAACCTGGGAGTGAAACTGGCAGTGAAGTAAGGGAGGAAACAGCCCTGGTTGTAAGAACATTTCTAGGGAAGAAGGCTCCCTGATGGGCTGGCATGGGAATCGCTGTGGTTGTGAGCCCCCTGTTGCCCTGTGGGGGTGTGGGCAGGGAAGGAGAGAGACTGTTCAAACTGGTCATAGTCACTACAGTTTGTAAACAGCTGAGTTCTGTTCCCTCACAGCTCAGACACATGCAGGACATGAGGCTGCTTAGCTAATGACCAACAGTGGGTAGCAAAGGCCAAGAGTGGGGTGGGGAGGAGAGATGGGACCACCTTCTAGAAGAACCTCTGCCCCAGGGGTCCAGGAATGTAATGAATGATTGGGGATTCACAAAGGGTTTATATGACCTCATCAGGTAGTTCCTACTTTAAACTGAGAGTCTGGAATATATGGTAAAATACGGTGGAATGACTGCTCTTATTTTAGGTTCTGCAAAAACTTAAACAGATGGATTTCTATCTCCATTATACAAGCACTGCTGGGTAACCTTTAGAGCCATGTGAGGATCAAACGAGTGAGTACTTATTAATACTATTACCATGCTTCTACTGAATTAACACTTCTGCAACAGTATAATGGCCACGCTTCTTAACAACTGCCTCTGTAAGAGCTCTTGTAAGTCATAAATAATATTTATAAAGAAAATATATTAAAATAATAACAATTACAGTTACAACAAATATGTTGTTTATAGCGATGTCAGTGTTAGCATCTGCCTCTCATATTAAACAATGCCCAACACTGGATTACTTAGGAAGTAATGCCAATGCATGTTTGGACTTTTCAAAGTCTTCAGCCCATGAAGAATTTTTACTCACATTGGTCCACCACAGCCAGAATTGCTGTTCCTTGCATGGTGGGCTGCCATGCTGCGATGTCCTGGGCTTTTTCTGGTACCATGCGTCTATACAGGGTAGTCAAGTTTCCACATACCCACTCTGATTTGCAATATATTGTTCTCCAGAGCCAACAGATTGGCCACTGGAAAGAGGCCACAGATAAGGTGGTGAACCCAAACTGAATACCTGTTGAAGGAATGGACATACAACATGGAGTGGTGGATGGATGGAAGGACAGCATCAATTCCTTTACTCCTGTAAAGAGAGAGGGGCAAATGGTGAACTAAATCCCAAAGAGAAAAGACATTCATGGTAATAATAATGTTCAACAGTGAAAGAATCCAAACAAAAGGCAAATATAAAATCTCTCGGAAGAAGACACATTACAACCTGTTTCTTTCACGTATATACCCTTAGTAGGAATAACATACTTAAAAATCTTCAACCAATCATAGTTATTTTCTGGTAACAAACTTGGGAATCTTGAAGCATATTATTCACTCTCAGTGTTGAAATAATACAATCTTGGAAGATGATTTGTCATTGAGGATTAAGAAAAAGAATATTGTGGTTGTATATAAGAATTTAAAAAGGAATAAGGAATGTACTTTTGGGAAAGCTCTGCATAGAGAATGTTGGAGGAAATGCACTGAAAATAGGCAAGTGAGCAAGCTCCCTTGAGTCTGGGAAGGTGAGTGCAGCACATTCAGAGAGTCTATGAAGTTATTACAAGTCACAGAAAGGTATGCAATTAAAGTGTCTTCCTAAGCAAAATATCCTTCTTCAGGAATTTTTATCTTGATATTTCTATGGTCTGTGTGGTCACAGGAAGTCAAAGTTATGGTGGTGGCTTAGAAGTTCTTTTCTCTCTGTCTGTAATTTACAGGGCATTGCTACAGATGGGGCAGCAGAGATCTGTGGTAAGCTGTTCCATGGGGTGGGGGAGCAGTTAGAAATGATAAGGCCAGAGATCTAAAAGACTTTTAGACCCTAACTGGCAGACTTTTAAGTAAACTACCACAGGTATGTAACTAAGACAGTGGATGAAAGGCAAGTTTGTAGTCCCTTTAGTGTTACTGCTCAGTCAAAGGATAGGGACCACTCTGGCCAGGAACGGCAAGACCGTGGATTGGGTGGATGAGTAGGAGGAGCTGACATTTGCTTCTGACATGAGAGGCAGGGGTGTGTTGCCGAAAAACCGACAGTGCTGGAAAGAAGCCTCATGTCCCCAGCCTAAAAGGAGATGTCATATTCAGGGAAGTCACAGAGAAAGAACCAGAGTTAGTGATGCCACAGGGTCAGCAGCGTGGCAGCAGTGATGTCAGTATCTGTTTCCATAACCCACCTAACCCTACATGAACAAGTCTGCCTACAGGGGGCGGGTAAGTATCAGAAAAATGTGGAGTAGGTGCAGCCACTGACAAATTGGCAAGTGGACATCTTAATGAAATGCACTGCTCACAGTCACCATATTGGAAAGAGGGCCCCACACTGTCAGATCCCTTTCTAATTCAAGAGAAACTAGAAATTAAGACTTCATTAGCAATCATCCCTGTTCAAACCCAGAAAAGATATCATTTATAATGACAACCAAGGCACAGACTATTCAGAAATAAATTAATGAAAAATGTTAAAATGATTCTGATAAATGACTTAAAAAAGAAAAAAAATGATGATTGAATGAACAATAGAATGCACCATCCTCTTCAGTTGGCAGACTCAAATTTGGGGGACATAGAACATTTTTTCTCCAAAATAAATTTAGTATCTGAATGCAAATTTACTTAATAAACCCGAATGGATTTAAGAAAAATTTCTGAAAGGTGATCCTAAATTACTTCCAGAAATATACACAAATATACAAATAAAATAATGAGGAGAGATGTTTGAATTTGTAATATTAGGCACACTCTGGAAAAGGATAAAATAGGACCAACTGTAGGAGATATTAATCTATGGTCATGGAAACAGTATAGAAATAGTGCACTGAGAGTATGAATGAAATAGAATACATTTCAAGAATAGATGTGGATATTTAAGAGATTTTAGTAATATTATAAAACTGACACTTAAAATCAGTGGATTCAGGTACTGGTGTAATTAACTAAATCATTAGAAGGCCTGGTACATTGTCCGCACTTTTGACATTAAAATAAATTCCAGAAAAGTTTTTAATTAAAAATAAAACACTAGAAATAACCCAACATGATTTAATCTGTTCAGATAGTCAAGCGAGAAGAACTTTCTAAAAAGCTTTTGGAACAAATACCAACAAGAGCAAAGGCCTAGCAACACAGCAAGGCCAGAAACGCCCCCTGTAAAACAAAACTGACCCTTGCCCAACCCTCTCTCACTGCCCTGTATTGCTCTCTGATACTTTCTATACTTTCTTCTTCCCTTTAAAGTCCAGTATCTTGGAGAAGTGCCTGCGCTGATGACTCCTCCAGGGCTCAGAGCCCTGCATCCCCCACGGCCCTCACCGCGGCACTGAGAAAGGAGTTGCACTGCCTGTGGCTGCGTGTTTCAAACCAGTGGGCATTTTCAGCTCCTGTTTATTTGATTACCAGGTAGCTTTTGCCGTGGACAAATATTTTCCTCTCAGTGGAATGTTTTCCCCCCTTAATTTTTGTTTTAATTAAATAAATATTAAAAGCCCAGGCAGAAAAGTGTGTGTGCACATATGCACACACACAGATACACACAGATCTGTTTTTTAAAAGCTACCTAAGTGTAGTCCTCCTCCGCCTTTTCCTCAGTTTAGACAATTAGAGGTGGGCTTTAGCCCTTGCTTTTATGCCCCACACAACCCCCTTTCTCACTACGCTCCTTTTATTCAGTGTTCAAATCCCTCTTAAGCCAGGTTACAGCCTTCTCTGTGTTGCCTCAACTCGTTTTCTCTCAACTGCACTGCTATTCTTCTTTCTCTTGGTGGACCTCTCTTCTCCCATTTGCCATGTACATGGCCCTTTTCCCCAAGGCCTCGTCTTCAGTCCTCCACCTGGCAGGACTGAATCGCCCCCACAGCCTCACCCACAGCTCCTCTGAGCTCCTGACTGGTGAAACCAGCTTAACAATGGACATCACCCCTTAGATGTCCCATAGACACTTCACACTCCAAATGTCACACACAGAACCATCTCCTCGAAACCAGCTCCTCCCCTTACACTCCCCCTGCAGATCTGCTCTCTGGATGGGTCACTGAAAGTCAACTCAGCAGCTCTGCGGCCCGCCGCCCCGGTCCTGCAGTCCCCACTGCAGCAGTCACCACTTATGCCGCCCATGTCTCTCTCCTTCTGCCCACGGCCTCTCTGCAGGCATGTGCCAATTGTTGTCTGGGTTACCTGGGTTGGTCCCCGAAATATCCTTTCCCCCAAAATATGGGCCTCCCCCCAAAAATAGTATCTTCCATTCTGCTGCCAGAATAACCAGATATTCTGCAACATAAACATTATGCAATTTTCTTACAAATATTCCAATATATCCCTGCTTCCTTAAGGATATATTGAAGTCTAAGCACACAAGGCCCATCGTGACAGAGGCCTTGTGCACCTGATATTCCCACCTATGGAGCCTTTGTTCTAGCTCTACTTGTTGTTCTTCAGTCTGGCCAAGCCACTTCATGCTGTGTACACATATATGTCTCTACCTCTCTGCATGAAGTGTCCACTCCCTCTACCACAAAATTGAGAGCTAACTTCCTTTCACCTTTCAAGATTCAGTTCAAATATTTCCAGCTCTAGGAAGTCCAATTTGTGTTCACCTGCTTAGCAATCCATTAACTACTTGCCATGCCTCGCCTGGCCTGGGAAGTGCAGACACCAAGTCTTACCTGTCTTGGTCTCCCCAGCAGTTGATGCAGTGTTTGGCATAGCAGTACTCAATGTTTGTTGGTTGGATAAATGAATGAATCAGTAAAGAGATGAGAGGTCTAAAATCGCCCCCAGTTACTCAGCTGCCATTTTGGAAAGTTTATTCTGCGGAGTTAAGGAAATGTCAGTGCAGGTGGTGGGCAGTCAGAACAGAGGTGAGGGCGTGGGGGAGACAGGCCTGTTCCTGGAGAGCGCAGGAGAGGAGTGGGTGGGAGAGCACTGGAGAGATAGGGAAAGGAGGGGGCGGGTGCAAGGAGATGTTGAAGAACAACTGATATTAAATGCAGTAAATTAAATGGAGAACATAATATATGAAGGGAAGATCAAGTTAACACAGCAAGGGTGGAAAAGGCAGTACCAGAGATGCAGAGCTCTCACTTCATTCCTCACAGCATTCCACTTATGGCACCCGCCCTCTGGGAAGGCAGCGTCAAATTCTTGAGAGACTGGTGTTTGTGCTGTGGGTGCTCTAAGTACAAAACGGTATCTTATGGCTTCCAGATTTTAAGACTGATAGATTATTTCTCTTATGTCCCATGTCTGAGTTCTCAGGCAGCAGGATCATTCACTGGTGGGGGGAGAGATATTGTGGTTAACAACTCAGGGTTACTCTAATAATCTCAAAGGACAGTGGAGAATTCATGAAAACAAATAGAAGAGAAATTTCACTCAGAAAAAAACATTTGCCATATAGAACCTTGTGGGGGCATTGGGGGCAATGTTACCGCCACCTCATCTAATAGTTGTATGTGATTGTGTTGAAACTCCAAGCTCAAGTCACTTAAACACGTAGGAGAACCAGGGTCCAGGCTGTGGTGCTCCAGACATGGACGGGAAGATGAAAAGTCTGACTACTGCCTCCGACAGGATCACTACAGTCGGGGAGCACAATGGACATGGACACGATCATGCACCATCAAGACAAGAATCAAGTACAATTCATGCCTAGACAGGAGAGCAGATAATCTCTAAAAAGTGGAGGGGTCCCTGTCAAGGCTTGGCAAGAGTCCTTCCAGGCAGAAAAGCAGAGAAAGGTAATTCAGGCGAAGGAGACTAGGATTGGTGGCTGCGTGCAAGGCCTAACGAAGCACGGGTGGAGGGCTCCAGGGTCATCTATCAGTAGCTGTTCCCCTTCAGCAGCTAAGAGGCATAACTAAAAGGCAGGTGGGGTGTCATTAATGATCATGGGGAAAACTGGGAGGAGGAAACTGAGGTCAGGAGATCACCACCAAAGGCAATTTATTTTAGAGGAACAAAAATAATTCAAAAAGCACTTGGAAATTCTATCTCCCATGAATGAAAAGAACACAAAATAAGTTTCACTCCAGCATTGAATACAGAATAACAGACTTCCTACTCTCAGAAATGGATTGAATTTTCTAATTCGTCAGGGATTATTTAGATAATAGGAAAACGAATAAACCTGAAAAATCTCTCTAGAATAGCTGTTACTCCATCCTGTTATGTAGGGTAGAGTTAGGCTGAATTATTTAATTGGTATTTTAATGAGACTATAAAGTTCTAAAAGCCCTATCAATTTCTCCCAAAAGCGTACAATTTTTCCTTTCATGACATTTATTTGACTTAATTAGAACAATAACTTTTTTCCAAGGCTTTTTTTGTGTGTGTTAAAATACCTAATGATATGCTGCCCCCAGAATGTTGTTGTTATTATTAATGCTGATAATACCCCCAATAAGACATATTTACCATTATGACTCATTTTGGAATAACAGGTCATTGGCTTAAAGTCCTTTTGAAAATAAGAAGAATAAACGAACATAATTTCTACACCAGGGACAGCAGCTGAACCCTTCATGGAACCTGGTCACTAAACACAGCAAAATCAAAGATGAAACTCAAATCAGACACCAGGCCACAAAGCATAGCTGACTGAAGATGCCACAATATGACCTTTCATTCACCGAGGGAACCAGATGCATTTCTATGTATAATGTATATTTTTAAAAGCAATTATTTTATATATAGAATGTAATTTAGGAAAAAGAAAACTCCATCTGTAGACTTATAAACAGGAAGCACAAAGGGTGCCTTTGCAGACAAGAACCTGCATGCATAAATGCAAAGCCTATTGACAAAAATCCTTTCCTGTCTCCTAAGTTTAAAAAAAAAAACTACTTCAAGGCAGTGGTGAGCTGAAAGGTTTCAGATACAAAACGTGCACATCAACAGCCTTCTAGTAGATAAAAGTGCACCATGCATAATAGAAAAGATAACGTTTCCTATGGAAATCTATTTTGAGATGCAACAATTTAAAGGCAACTGAGAGCTCAAAACCAAGTTCAACCAAGAGGAACAGAGCCCAAGCAAATGTACGGAAATGGACAAAGACATTGGAGAAGGAGGGGATCTGTGTTCTACCGATACTCCAGATCAGCAAATTCATCCTGAATTCAAGCCAGTGATGTGTCATGAGGTCACTCAAGGAACCAGGCAGAAACCATCAGCCAGAAGAAATAGGAACAATATCAAAGGCAGGTGTGAGATGTGGAAGGGGTGACCCGGTGCACCTTGCTGCAATGAGGCAGGATGCGCTTGCGGGCTTTCTGTACAGGCTGACTGGCTCACATGACTCTGTTTAGAAGGATATCAGCCAACAGCTGTGCCACACGGGCTACAGCCTGAGCTGAGTCACATCTAGTAACGGTTCTGAGTTCATCCTTAGACGACATGACCAGAAGGATCTGAGAATCAATGGTGGAGACATATCTGAATAAGTATTCCATTTCATTCCTTGGCAGTAAATCTTCAGCTTTGTACAACATAAATATTGACAAAGATATACACAGGCACCCTATTTGAAAGCCTGACTGCATAATTGCATCTAATGGAAAAAAGCGGGCTCCGTTTCGGTATGCTAGGACATTGTTTGGCTTGGTAACCGATGCTTCTGAGACCCAAAGCATACTCTAGTATAACCGACAGCACAGAAATCTCCACTGATGACTTACTCATTTCAGGGTATTCATAAAATAACCCCAGTTTGCTCATGGGATACAGATGGTTTTCCCGTTCCCATCGTGGGTTGGTCTGTTCTGCTCCCGAAATTGTGGCATCATTAGATTCATGATCCAGCTGTCAAACAGATCAAATTATAAGGCAGGATATTATCAGACCAAGGTCATAAAAGTATTACTGATATCTCAAGCTGAACACATCATCTTCCCAAGAATTTAATTTCTTGTTTTCAGGATAAATTTCTTTTTATTGCTGCCTCCCTACCCTCAAATATTGTGAAAACTAGTCCTGACTACGTGCCTTGGGTTTACCAAAATTGTAACGACTACTACTACTTTATCTCCTACCTCCTTTTCAGGTGGGCATTTTAGCTTTTAGAAGATGCCTTCCCTCATTTGTCTTTTTTACCCCCACTTTTCTGCTATTATCCACCATGGCCTTTCCAGTCTGAAAATCGTCAGAGAAAATAAGTAAAAGAAAGAAATACAGGTTCTGTGAGCTGGTGATAAGTGCTGTGGAGGAAAATAAAGGAGAGTGAAGAATGTGTGCTAGGGAGGAGTGGGGATGGGGCAGTGACCTTTGAATAAGGCAAAGACGGGAGCAAAGGGGTTTGCAGAGAATGGGCAGAGGAAACAGTGATCACAGGCCTGGAGGTCCCTCACGCTGGACAGACAGCATGGAGACTGGTGTGGGCCACAGTGAATAGGAAATAAGTGGTGGTTTTGGGGGTGGAGCCTTAGAGGCTGCCGTGAGGATGTGGGCATTTTTCCCTTTGAAGGAATTGCGGAGCCCTGGAGGGTCACCGAGCAAAAAAGTGATACTCTAATTTGGATAGAACAGGTCCAAGACCCTAATATAAGCTGAACAAATCAAGGGCCAAAGAAGTGACATGCCACCTCAAATTCAGTGCAGAGCTTGAAAGAAACACAGCCTCGACTCGCAGCCCAATGCTCTGCCCCCTTCTGGATGCTGTCCCACAGAGCTGTCTCTAACGTTATGTTTTTTCCTCACTCAGAGGCTTGTGGGCCAACTGAATGCTTCCCCCTTTTTCAAATGGCAATTTGTCCTGAAAGGAAATCAGAGTTGGCAGTGAAACAAGGCATGGACCTGTAGCCTACAGAGCTGTTGTCTCTGAAAGCAACAGGTGGCACGTGGTTTACTCGTGGAGTTCAGCAGAAGAGACAGAGCAACAACAGACAACTTAGCATCTGGCTGAGCTTCGGCTGACAGCACTGCACGTTTGGATGGATTTCAAATTTGGACAGTGAGGCGGCTTCACACGAAAGGCAGGTGTATACATCATACATGCCCACACGTCTGTATGCATACACACGTAGACACACACAGAGCATATGATGTGACTTGTAAAGAGCTGCCTCTGCTTGGTTTCCCACGGCCTCTAATTTCAGCATTAACCTTTCATTGGCCATGCTCCCAGGTCTGCTACGAGATTTCTTTGCAATGGAACATGCCCTTCGCTTCACAATCTTTCCCCACTTCTTTCAATGACATTAGGGGAAGAGCAGGGAGCCCTGGGAAATGCTGGGGATATGGACTCGAGATACCGCTGAATCTGAATCCACACTTCATGGCTTATTTGTTATTTAACTTTATTTACATTCAAAATGCAATTGTTGCAGATCTCAGAAGATGATTTACACTCACTGCTATGGCAGAATGTTGCGGTTAGTAGACTCACCACTGGATCCTCTTATTCAACACGTTCTTCCAATATTTCAGATATTACTGTATCACAAATGCCCATTTCTATATTTTGATATCTGCTTTTCAGTATAATTATCTTCCTTCTTTATTCTCTAAATCTTATGGTTTTAAAACATTTTTCTGAGAAGTGTTCCACAGGCACTTTACATATGATAATTTGATAAAGAGATCCTGGAGGTCAAAACCACATTTAAATCCTGAGATAAACTCAACTGTGTCATATACATGGCTAGGTTTAGTCTGCTTACTTTGTTACTTTGTTTAGTAATTTTTGTTTCAAACAACAAGATCCTTCTGTATAGCACAGGGATCTACACTCAATAACTTTTAATAGCCTTTAGTGGAAAAGTATATGACAAGGAATATATATATATAGTCCAAGAATTAAACAAGAATTAACACAATATTGTAAACCAACTATAGTTTCAACAAAAAAAGTTGAAATAAAATTGAGAGATGAAACTTCCACTGCCCAGGCTGCTATGAGGATGAAAAAATTCAAAGCAGGCCAGGTATTAGCAACCCCCCTGACACAGCAAAACCCCATGTGGGGTCTTCCTTTTGAGCAGCACAGGCTAACCGGCTGTGGTCACCTGTAAATAAGGTTGAAGTCACTTAGACCCTTGGCTTGGGATCACCGTGGCCACAGGGGTGGGGGTCACTGTAGCACCTACGAAAATGACGGGGCCAGCCTGCTGCTGAAGCCACTCCCCAGGCTGCAGCCCAGAGCGCTGCAGGCAGGTCTGTGGTCCGGCCGGGGGCGCACAGCTCCACAGCCCCTCAGAGCCCTGCAGTGCGGGTGGTGCTGGGACCGCACTCGTCCATTACCCTCCCTGGCACCCAGACTCGGGATTCTCCTGGGGGAATTTTTCTCTGCCTTATACTTCCTGTCTCAGCCACTTGTGGAATCCGGTCCATGCCCCAGGGAAGAAGGGCTTTTACCCTCTGGGACCCAAATCCATCACGGTTTGGATCCAGAATGAAACTTCCATGTTAACTCACCTGGCGCTCCCTTCTTGTGCTGAACTGCCCTCCCCCGTCGATGGCATTAGGTCATATTAGAAGTCCCGACTTGCTTGTCCTTAGCTAAGACTCTGAGCCTCTTGCTCAGTGTTCCTGAGTGGAATCACTCATCTGTGGCAGAAAAGCTTGGGCTGTCGTCTACCCATCATTGTCCACGGTCTTTTGGGCTTTCTGTTGGTTTAAGGTTCTTGTGCAGGGATATCAATTTGCACATGAGAAGCAACTGTAGACATTTTAAAAAATACAGACACTGGATCCTCCCCCCTCTCCTGCCAAGGCTGGAAGCTTTCTCCCTCTAGCAGGGGTTACACAATCATTTGCTTGGGAATTGACCACACATATTGGCATAATCATAGTATATTGCCCTTTACTCTGTGCTTGCCACGTGGCATTTTCTACTTCATGTTGTCTTTGTACCTTCATTATCACATTTAATCCCTGCATTATAGATTATCACCATTTATGTTGAGGACACTCCTACTTGCTAATCTTGAATACAAGTATCTTTGATTCTCTTAAACTATTTCATTCCTGAGTTTCCTGTTCCTGAATTTAAAGAGTGAATTATGGACACATGTATTTAAGATTCTCTTATTATATGTATCTGACTCATCCTCTAACCAAATCATATCTGGAGAAGAGAAATTTTCTCTTTTAAACATTTGCTTTTTCTTATTATATAGTAGTGCATACACACAGTGGAAAATGTAGAAACATATAAAGTAAGAAAATTACAGCCATACATTATCTAAACACCAAAGGACTATGCTATGTCATTTTGGGCATTTAACTATTTTTCTTTATATTTTATCATAAAATTTCCCTAGGAAAGTTGCTTAACCCTGGAATTGTACTAGCCTTTTGTCCAGTACAGAATAACATTCCCAGAAATGACCCCAACATCAAAATAGTATGTGAGGCTGGGAAGGTCACAGGGCACTCAGCTTATTGTCTGAGTCCTACAAAGAATGCTGTTAATTCACTGATGTTACGCATTCGATGCCTGTGAGTCATTCACTCACTCAGCTGGCTCGGACTGAGACCTACTTTATACCAGGTGCCGATCCAAGTGCTGGGGAGACCCCAGAGGGAGCCTGGATCACGGCATCACTGTCCTTAATTTGCTCCCAGAATCCTACTCAAGAACCCTACATGGGATAGGGGGGGCGGAGGCAGGTGAGATATGGTGAAATTCATTCCATTATGTTCCTTTAGACATATTTAAAAAGTATGAAAATAGTCGCTAATTTTGGTAAGTTTTCTTTTCCTTTCCTATGTATTTTTGAGGATGGGTATAGTTTTGGTGCAGCAAGAGTAATTGATAGATCTTTGGTATGTTAGGATTTTATATGAAAAATTAAGAAGGAAACTGCACTTATACAAAGAGAAGAGGCAGTGAGGAAAAAACAAGCCACCCTCGAACTTGGCTACAATTCAGAATTCCTGGTTTTCAAAAAAGGGAAACATAATTCAAAATAAATTCCCTAAATATTTTAGCCCATAGTAGAAATACATGGAGGCAAAGTTCAGCTCACTGGAACCTAGAACAATGTGCTTACTTAAGCGAAGGTATAAACAGACCACAGATACTATAATGCATCCTTTATTTTAAACTAGTTCATGTGAGCAAGTTTCATTTCACATAAATTGCTAAGTAACAGTTTTGGAAATATATCCTTCTTGATTGGTAAAAATAGCTCACGGATTACCAGATTCAACAAAATTTAGTATTAAATAATTTACTTATTTCCTTCAGGAAATTATTTTGAGTAATCTGAGTTAAGTGTTTCCTCTATCTGATCTATTACTTTTCACAGAGAAAAGTAGTATTATTTGCACATGACCTACTTTTACTCCTCTGGAAATATCTGACTGTGAGCTCAGGTTAAGGGTTGTCTACTGCACAGTAGGGAAAAAAAAGTTTCATTTCACAGCGGAGATCAGAATCATTTTTTTGAGGGGCGTGGTGAGCTGGGGGACAAGGGAAATGTCTTTGTTTCGAGACAGACCCCAGGAATCCACACTGAAGCTGAAAGATGAAGCCCTTGTGAAGAAATGTGGAAGGACACACTGACACGAAAATGTGTTCACTCTGCAAAAACAGAAAGAAAGAAAGAAAAAATAATTTAACTGCCCTATAAAGAGAATGGACAGAAACTTGGTAATAAGGGAGAGAGAAGGAAGGTTAAGAAAGGGAGGAGAAACAATGAAAGGAAACTTGGATGCGGTGGGCAGAATACCAGGTTTCTGGAGCCTACAATGAAGGATGATAAGAAAAAAAGTACAGTTTAAAAAAAGTTACAAAGTTTAAAATAGTTTAAAAATTAAAAAACAAAGTTAAAAAAATAAAATTTTATAGTGGCATGGAAGATTTTAAAATGATGGAGGTTTTTTATTTCAAAATTCAAGTTGTTTGAGTTTCTCCCCCATGCTACAAACAACAATAACACCTGCTTGTGTAAGTGGTTTTGGGGGACACCACAGAGAGGGACGAGCTCTGCAGTTAGGTTGGCCAGGAGCATAATGCTGGTGTGGAAGGCAAGACAGAAGAGAGATCAACAGTTTCATGAAAACAGATACTCAAAGCCAGAAATTATCTTAAAAAGGTTAGTGTGGTAGGCAGAAAAATGTTCCCCGCCAATATGTCTATGTCCTCATCCACAGAACATAGGAAGAGGTCAGATTCCCTGGCAAAGGGGCCTATGGTTGCAGATGTGGTTAAGGTTGCTAACCAGTCGACTCTAAGAGAGACCAGCTGGATTATAGATTTGGCCTCAGTGTAATCACCAGGGTCGTTAAAGGAGGAAGAAGGAGGCAGAAGAGGGGAGAGAGGAGAGGAGATCTGACCACAGGTTCAGAGTCAGAGGCACACAACCATGCTGACCTTGAGACAGAGAAAAGAGGTCACAGGCCAAGAGACGCAGGTGGCCTCTGGAAGACAGAAAAGTCAAAGATACAGTTTCCCCTGAGGCCTTCAGAAACAGCCGTGTCAACACTTTGACTTCATCAGGCTTCTGCGTTCAAGAACCCTACAAGGTTAAATTTGTGTTGTTTAGTGGAGACTTTTTCTTTTTCTTCCTACTACCATGATGTTTGGGGATACTAGTTACAACAGCAACAGAAAGCGAATACAGTAAGCTCCTTGAAATGTTCAGAAATTGCAGATAACACTGGACTGTCCACTTTGATGTGGGATTGGGCTTATGTGAAAATCAAAAGGACAGTGTGACCTTTGCTAACATCTGCTTTTCTCATTTTTAGGAAGAGAACAGTAAGTCAAAACCTCTGTTGTTATTATTTTAGACAGTGTCTCTTAAAACATTATGTAACCCTGTGCCTTAGGACCCTAAGAGAGTCTCTGTTCTTAGAAGAACCTGGATTCAGAGAGATAGGGTCTTACATCTGAGTCCCACAGTGGTCTCTTATTGGCAATGAGAGCTTGGGCAAATCAGTTACCCTCTTTAAGCCACAGGATCTTCATTTGCAAAAGGAAGATAAGAATAAGGATTGTTTGGGTGATTAAATTGTACACACACACACATGCACACATACATATATGTACAACATTTAATACAGTGACTAGCACATACTAGGCACTCAACAAATTCCTGTTATGGATTTTTAAATGCATATATAAAAGGAGGAGAAATTTGCAGGAAGTTGTAGGAAAACTTAGTTCATGGCCCCAAAAAGGGCTCTGATCAGTCAGTCCCCAGTGCTGTGCTAATAAGCAGAGACTATAGCACTTGAGGATTTATGTTAAACATAAAAAGGAAGGTATTTAAACATAATTATTAAACAGCAGGTACATTTATAATGTTGGCTGGATCATCTTATCTGGAGAGCTTTAATAAGCAGAGAGTCTCCCCTGTTCTAGAGATGGCCACGCAGGAAAATGACGTGGGTGGGTGGGCCGTTCTCACCCCAAGATCACATGACTGAGTACTCACGGAAGTAACACCTCTTGTATGTTATTCCAGATGGACTGTCCTCCCATGATTATTGTCAGCTGTGTCATCAGTTCAAGGAGACAGCCACTTGAGTCACACTGGAATATTAGAAAGAAAATCTCATTTAAATTTTGGATAGCTCTAACATGAAATAAAGTCATTATTTTATGCCTAAAATATCTAAGGAACAGAGAGTAAAGACACTCTTCATTGGGCAACTAAGAGAAAACCTGAAACAGGTTAGACTGTCAGAACACAAAGCTGTATTCACACCTCTTCATTTCTGTATTTTTACAGCCAATACACCAGATCTCACAGATAAGTCACAAATCTGCCCTTAAAGAATGTGTTGTAGAAACACGAGGAGTAGTAGTTGACAAAGTGGAACAAGAACACCTTCATGGCTGGGTTGTTCTCATAGTCAGTCTGGTCCTTGGGAGCTCTGCAGCTAGAATAAAGAAAAGTTAAGTCTGCAAAATTGTGAACGGCTTTGAGACCCTAATCAAAGCCACGGACACATGAGTTAACACGCTAAATATGTATATATATATATATATATACACACACAATTCACACTGTTTTCATATCAGCTCTTTTGAATTTCTTAACATATCCACTATGTTAATTCCAACTGTACACACTGTTGTAAGAGTTTCTCCCACTAAGAACGAAATATCCCACAAGGCAAAAAAAAAAGTCACCCGTTCCTTAAAATTTATAAGCACAAAAGTATCTAATGGGCAAGAAATTTCCTTTGTCAGGTGTAATTTGAAAGAAAGCTACTTCTAAACATCCTGCTAAATAATATTCTCTTGTCTCCCTGAACGGCAGTAAGGTAGGACTATTGAAGAAGACAAACAAAACACGGGGCAACTTGCTAGAAGCATTTGGGGAACATAAAACGGGTCATCCTTCTAGTTCAGAATTTGAATTGGTCTTAGTATTTTCAGAAGATGACAACTGAGCAGACCACTGGGAGAACCACCCAGCCACATGCAACGTGTGGGAAGCACCTAACTTAGGCCGCTAAGCCGCTGGGTGGGATACAAGCCAGAGAGAAGAAACATTTATTATAGAAGTCGCAGCTGATGAGAATAGAGCTACACTAACGGGAACAGCATGGGGGGAAGACATATAACAGTGTGATTACTTGTCCTCTCCATAACGCACAAGCAAATCTGCCACTGGAACCACGACCCTCTTCCACTTATTTGCAATACAGAGACTATTTACTTTCAACAATAGGGTACATTATCTAATGTAATTGAAATTATTATTAAGCACTGACATATTTACACAGAGTTTGGACATTCTAAAGCTTCCTTTGTCCCTTTTACTAATGCAAAAATGGAGCTAATTCACTTCTCACATAGGCTAGAGAAAATACGTTTACACTTGTAGTTAACTAAAGACTGTAATGTACTGCAATTGAAGTGCTTAAAAGATAGTCTCTGTTTTGACCTGGTTCTAAAACTAGTGTAGAAATTATCTCAGCTGCAGGAGGACCTTACCAGAGTCAGTCATCATGATTGCCACTTTCTCATATATGGCGTTCAGGGTCACCATGATGATAAAACTGATGAGGGAAGCAGTGATGGGTGTGGCCCACCTGCACAGTCAGGTACTTTTGGATTGGGTCTGTTCCATTCAGGTTCTTGGGAAGTTTTGCAGAAAATACAATGAACACTGAAAGTCCTTAGACAATGATCCCAATAACTGAAGCAATGGTCAACAGGACCTGACAACCCAAAAACCCAGCAGCATAAGACTCACTAATGATCGTATTTTTACACAGAAAACTTGCCCCCAACCCAGCTTAAACAGAAAACATGCATGTGTTGTAAACCTCACATAAACGTGAGAAGTGATGTAAATCGCACGTAAATGCCATGAGACGTGAATATCAGGCATGTTAAATTTTAGGGGAGGAGGAATGAAAGATGTCAAAAAGAATGAGTGCATCCAGTAATGTAACATGCTGACAGCAGGAGCAGCTGTGTGCAGGGCATAGGGAATATATGGGAACTCCACTTTCTGTGAATTTTTCTGTAAACCTAAAACTGCACTAAAGAAGGAAGCCTGTTAAGTATATTTTAATGGGTGAAAATGGGGTAACTGGTGGCATGATATTTTGGAGGGAAGTCTGTGATAGCAGAACCAATGAAAGTATCCCTTCTACATCTGTAGAATTACTTAGGTTATGAACTAGTTGTAACCCATGAAGGGGATATGCTTCCTTTCAAGGGAGAACCTATCACTGATTCAGGGGTCAGCAGGTGCTAGCTATCGTCTTCATTCTGAATAAAACCAGTGAAGCTGTGGACATGCCCTGAGGGAAACAGTGGAAGTGACAGCAGGTCTCTGCTGATGAAAGCTTCACATGCTTTTCATACTCCTTGAGATCTTAAAATGGCAGGTATTCCTACTCCCTGCATTTACATAAGTTTCATGTCCCTGATCCCCTGTAGTTCTGACTGTGTGGACCCAAGGGCAGCGGGGGTGTCTGAAGCATAATTTGCACGTGGCTGATAGGGTTTCAGTTCCTCACTTGACAGGTTTTTTCCTGCCCATTGAAGAATGCACATTAAAGATCCCATTTTTAAACTGTTTTCCTTCCATCTACCTTCTTGGTCATAGTCCAGAAGCATGTACTCAGTGTCCCTGGCTGCTCCTGATGACTGCCCCAGACAGAAAGCTACAAAGAATGTGAATTTCAGGACTAAGTGAACCACATCATGTTATTTACAGTAACAGTGGGTGGCTGGCTTGCACCTGCAGGGGAGAGCAGAGGGAGTGTTTACAAGCCCCACCTGGAGCCACACTCCTGCATCTGGATCCCAGCTCCGATGCTAGCTGTGAGGACTTGTGGAAATTTCTTAACCTCTAGGGGCTTCAATCTCCTCACCCATATAATGGGAGGATAATAATAGCAATTTATAGGACCATTGTGATGAGTCAATTAGTTACTAATTGTGAAAACAATTGGAACATTAACCGCAGGCATGTGAAAAACTCTACCTAAGTATTAGCTATGAATATGGTGACCAAAGTCTTTTTTTAAATATTATTATTATTTTTTTACATTTTTTATTGATTCATAATCATTTTACAGTGTTGTGTCAAATTCCAGTTTTCAGCACAATTTTTCAGTCATTCATGGACATATACACACTCATTGTCACATTTTTTTCTCTGTGATTTATCATAACATTTTGTGTATATTTCCCTGTGCTATACAATGTTATCTTGTTTATCTATTCTACAATTTTGAAATCCCAGTCTATCCCTTCCCACCCTCTACCCCCCCCGTAACCACATGTCTGTATTCTCTGTCCATGAGTCTATTTCTGTCCTGTATTTATGCTTTGTTTTTGTTTGTTTTTGTTTTTTAGATTCCACATATGAGCGATCTCATATGGTATTTTTCTTTCTCTTTCTGGCTTACTTCACTTAGAATGACATTCTCTAGGATCATCCATGTTGCTGCAAATGGCATTATGTTGTCGGTTTTTATGGCTGAGTAGTATTCCATTGTATAAATATACCACATCTTCTTTATCCAGTCACCAGTTGATGGACCAAAGTCTTAAAAAGGCGTTTTTCTTAGTTTTTAAGCCATCAGTTTGTAGAGAAAGCATTTTATTTTCTCCTCTACTCTCTTTCATCATCCTTTCCTTCACAGTTAAGTCTTCATGCTTGTGAAAGGAATAACTTTTTGGTGTGTGTGTGATTAAATGTGAAAATTAGTTAAGGCTGAGAAAAATGTATTATAGAAGGTATATTAAGCCTTCCTCTCTTGTACAGCACATATAGGCCATTTAAATAGTATGCATTTTTTAAAAGTCTGCATAATAATTTTTAATTATGTATTAAGTAAACATAAAAGTTAAGAATCCTTAAATGCCTACTATTGCCTCAGCACACATCTATTTTTCAAAATCCTCACAATTATCCTGTGGGGAAAGTAATATTATATCTCTTTTACAGATGAGGAAATAGAGCCATGTGGAAATGATGCAATTTGCCCCAAATGAAGCAACTTTTATGTGAAAGTACTGAAATACTCAAAGAGCCCAAAGACACACTAACTGTATAGCACTGTCTCCTACATGGTCTGTAAAATCAATTCTAATTCATTTCAGAACTTTTACAAACTTGAAACATTTCCATTTTTCTTCCAAGCACTTAATGGGTTCAATATTTCTTAAGAAACAGGAAAGCTTTCCATTCTCCTTCCTTAAGTTTCTTATTTATCATCTTTTCTGATCATAAATTTAACATTTGCTCATTAAAGAAAATTTGAAAGCACTCAGTAATGGACAGAACTTCTGTCCTGTATCTGTCCCCAGTCTTAGAAGAGGACCCAGAACTTGCTTTAGGATAAGTAACCTCCCTTTCGTTTTTAGTCCTGTGATTTAACCTCGATTGACCCACTCTTTCTGAAGCACCAGAAGTAGATCTCAGTTGGTTTAAGACAAATAATACCCCTCATTGTATTGGCCTCGCACATGATTGGAGAATTGGCAAATAACCCAGGAAGAGCCACTATTATGTGAGGAGATATGTGCTGGTGCCCATGTGAATCATAAGCTTCCTCTATCAAGAGAGAAAGGGGCCAAAAGGGACCTGTCTTGGTTTGGATGGATGATCTGGGATGCTGCGTGCCTAGAAGCATCATGCTGAGACATCTTTGGACACAGAATGAAGACAGGACAAAAGCAGCCCTTGACATCATCTGGGCTAGAGTATCTCTCCTTGACTGAAGCCAGACCTCAGACTGGAGGTTTTCATTTACAGGAACCAATAAATCCCATGCATCCCCATTTTTTGGTTGTTATTTAAACACATTGGAGATTGATTTTGTCACCTGCAATCAAAAGACCCCAACTCTGAAAATGAATAAAAAATAAAATAAGAATAATTGCTTCGACCTTTAGACATAATTCCTTCAGAACGGTGCATTGTTTGTATATTACAAATCATTTTATATATTAATTTTATCCTCAAATCTATCATAACACTTTGACATGTCATAAAATATTTTCATGGACACACTTTTTCATGACTGCATACTATTCTACTTTGTGAAGGGTTGGAAGAATATTTTGGCTGAGATTTTATATATATATTTATACACATACATATAAAAGTATGTCTGTGACTTGCATCCATACTGACTTTTCCCTGCCATTTTGAAATAATTCCTGATTAAAAGTTTTTCAAAGCTGAATTAGTGGATTAAAACATATGAGTATTTTTGACTCTTGATATCAACTGCTAGACTGCTTTCTAAGAAGGCTTGAGGAGTACACCAGAATTTAACACAGCATTGTAAATCAACCATACTTCACAAAAATTATCCAGTAACTAGGCATGGTATTGGTGATCACTGGCATTTCATCCTCATAAACAGAGCTGTGTCACTTGAGAGGTGGAAAACTATTTCATTTTGATGTGCACTGAGTGAATTACCATTGAAGTGTGACATCTATTTTTTCCTTTGTGAATGTGTGTTCATCTTTTCGGCCTTCTGCGCTCCTGAGATTTTTTGATGTTACCTTTGAAGTGATCTGAACTCTCTATGTATTGAAGGAATTAGCCCCTGGTCGGATTTGTAAACAAATAACATCCTCTGGTGTTTTGTTTAAAATTAGGATGCTTCTGATGCATGGAAATCTTTGTATACTTTCCTCTGAAACTTACTGTTCATCTAGAGGCTGTATACTCATCCATATTTATTTCTAGTTTTTTTTTTTCTAATTGTGTTACTTTTTAAGTGTTTCTGGAATTTATCACAATATATGGTTCACTGTATGATTTCAATCTTTTCTTTTCCCCCCAAGTAGCTAACAAGTGTTCTATTCACTGAATAACCTTTATTTATCTCCCTGATTTGTAATGCCTTCCATCTCTTATATTAAATTATTATTGATATCAGAGCCCATATCTGGACTTCCTGCCCTATTTTCTAATCTGGCTATTCTTGAACAAGTAAAACTCTCATTATCTTATTAATTATTATATTACTAATATTATTTTATTCACAATAAACCCAAAAGAATTTTATAATTTCTGATACTTTGGAGATATGATCTTTTAATCTAGAATCATGTGATTAAAGCACCTTTTATACCTGTCAGTAGTTTTTACTTTTATTTTTTGATAGTTCCTACTATCCTTTTGTTAGGCTATTTTTGGATATTTTACCTTGGCTGTTACACTTGGAAAATTTTAGAAATCTTAATGCCTCCAACTGGTCTCTTAATCAGACCCTGGAGAATCCTAAACCACTGATCTGATTTGAACAAATGAGGTGAAAAGAATTGGGGGAAGCACTGTGAGCAGAAGAGACTGTGGAACCTCCAGAGTGGCACCCTGCATTGGCTCAGATGTTCTCTGGAAAAAGTTTTCTCTATGAGACTACATAGTTCCCAGCTTGACTTTCAGTTTTCTCAGCATTTCACATTAGATTTTAAAAGTCTGTGGCAGGTTCTTACCCAGAAATAGAGCACTTACACAAAGGGTTATATGTATACACTTTCCCCAGGTGGTAAAGGGAACACGCTCTTCTTCCTAATTAAAAAAACAAGTTTAGTCAATCAAGGGATTACACCAATGAAATGATATTTTTCCTAACTGGTCACTAAATCCTAAACATAATATAAAAAATTAATAATTTTCAGACATAGCCTCATTGTTTGTAAATGCATGGGTTTTTTTCTGTTTTTTTTTCTTTTTCTTTTCTGTTAACGATGTCAAACGCACAACAAAATATGTACAGTGTTCGTTTTAATACTATTTTTTGAAAATTCACATGTGAACAGTAAACTGTTTCCCTGCCATGGTCTGAACACCTGACCAGGCCAAGCTTTAAAGCTCTATTCCTTAGCTTGCCTTTGATTTCAGAAGTGACGGTAGTTACAGCTTAGAGTCTGTGCAGGACAGAAAATATCACAGCTGTCTGCAGCTAACTGGTCTCTACTGTGTGTTTCTTGGTTGAACTTTATGTGTTAATTAGCTACAACTATGAAGTTTAAGAATTTCCATTTTAGAGTTTATATTTAGAATTTTTTAAGAGATGAAATCAGTAAGACTCAAGATTTACCTGGATTATAAAACCAGATATAGTATAATAATAGCTGTAACTAAGTACATGGCCCTTCCTCTCTGCCAGGAGGCCTTCCAAGTAGATTCTGTACATTACTTCGACCCGTCTTTACCACTGTCATGAAGAAGCAACTCTCTTATTCTTATTTTATAGGAAACAATGGCACAGAGAAGTTAAGTTGTCCAAGATCACTCAGGAAGTAAGCTGCTGTGTTCAAATATGAATTTAGGCAACTTCATTCGCAAGATCTCACTACCACGACGCTGGCCTCTCTAAACAATGGAGCATGCTTTCGCAAGTAAAGTAAAATACTTCAAATAAAAAACTAAAAAAAAAAATAAGGCAATTTTTTAAATAAGGAAGAATGATAAAGTTAAATGAGTCTTCATCTTCAATTTTTCAACAAGCATGTTTCAATGAAAATTTAAACTTATTAGTTGGCAATTTTAAATTTAAACTTGGCAGTTTAAATGACCAAAAAACTTTTCTTCAGTATTTTTTGTATGCTGCCAATATGATAAGTTTTTGTTTTTCAGGACTCAAAAGCATTATGAACATCTAATTTTGTCTTAGTTTCAGCTTTCATCTCTGAATGTACAGTCTTTCACCAACATACGCTTTTACCCACATCTTCAGTTGTAAACAATGGGAACTATTCATAATGGGGATTATTAGAAGCTTATTACATTGTAAAAGACCAATGTCACTTTCTATTGGTAGCTGAACCTCATTTTTGTTCATTTATAAAAAGAGGAGTTTGACCTACTCCCTCCATATCTTTTCAGTGCCAACATTCTGTAGATCTGTGATTCAATTTATTAAATCAATATTTGGAGACATTTTCAGATGATCCTAGTAAAAGCATTTTTTTCCCAAGAGTTATTCATGCTCACAACCTACTGTCCTGTTGCTGCTGACCGCAAGCACCATCAGCTCTAAATTATCTCAGCTGATGGAAAGAAGCAATAATACAGATGACTCAAAAATCATCTTTTCATAGCTCTGGAATGTTGATACAAAGATATATAGTTTTATTTTTTTTAATTTTGCAGCAGGAGTGGCAGCAATAAATTTACATTTCCAATTATGTAAAATGCCTAGCTCAAACACTGCTCAAATACTGATGGCACCTCAACAAATGTTTCCCTGCTTCTTCTACCCTTTCTCTGACTTTAGGATGAGAGTCATGCTTCTTTGTGCACATCCCAATAGGAAGGGGGAGCAGTGACCGGGACTTAGTTCAAGACAAAGGGGCACCTAGTCTACGATGAAAAGGAGGCCGCAATAATGAAGGTGCATGTGAAAAAATGGGAGTCAACTATAAAAACCAATTTGTCTTTCCTTCTACATCTGTGTCATTGCAGCTAATTTATATTTTGCATTTTTTTATTGGTGTTATGAAAGGATACAGATCAATGCCTCTTTTCATATACACTTATACCAGTCTTTTTCTTTTCCCCTTTTTTATGTTATTATGAAGGAAGGACCTCACTTCCCTTCTGTGTCCACCATTCCAGGCAGTGCTCCTTCAACTTGGCTGCACATTAGAATAACCAGAGGAGCTTTAAAAACTTCCCTATGCCAGAATGCACCCCAGGCCACTGAGTACCATCAGAGTTTGCAGTGATGGAATCCAGGCACCAACAGTTTTTAAGGTCCCCTGGTGATTCCAACATGCAGCCAAGGCTGACAAGTCCAGAAGTAAACACACTAAAGTGCATCTAAACAGCACCCGCTTTTCCTGGGTAATCTCATCTATCTCCACGTGGGGACAACGTGCCTCCTATTCTGGCCAGACTTGCTTTTCCTGCTCAACCGTGTCCCATTTGTACTCAAGCACTGCCTGGCGCCGATTCCAGAACTCCAGAAGTAAGGTGACTAACAGAGAGACAGAACAGCAGAATGTGGATCTTCAGTGATGACTGATGCTTCAGAAATCTGTACTTAATATTTATTACACTTAACACTTTGGTAAATGGTTAATAAAATCACATTTTATTTATAGGCGATACTAAAGAGAAAAATGAGTTAATACCTTTTTTTTAAGAAAAAAGAAAATGAAGATAATTTATTGAACTTTTGGAAACAGACAAGCTCTCTAGCTCAAGGGAAAGGTATTAACGTGATGGTCAGAGGCAGGTGACTGTCTGATGCTAAAGTACCTGCTTCCAGCATATTATGCCCACTAAAAACACAAATATCGGGGGGAAGGGTGGGTATATCTCAGTGGTAAAGCACGTTCTAAGCATGCACAAGGTCCTGGGTTCAAGTCCCATTACCTCCATTAAAAAAATTAAAAAAAAGCACAAGTAACTGTCACAATTTAAAAGCAATGCACGGTGCACCCTCCAAGCCTTCTCCTCACATCACTCTGTCTCTTCTGTCCAAAGGATCTGAGGGTGGGGAAGGGGATGAGAATACTTTAGTAGCCCCTGCATTTCTATTTTCCACCACCCCAGTCACACAAACTTAAAATAATATTCTTAAATATGGAAAACTGCCATTTTCCTCAATCATCGGTAATTTTTAGAAATCATCATTCTGTTTTAAGACTCGTAATTTTAAATAGTAGACAAAAACAACATGAAATGTTAATTGAAAATGTGGCTTCAGGGTGAATCCCCTAAGCCCTTCTTCCCACCAGACTGTTACCCCTAGGCCCCAACTCTAGAGAAATTGCAGAATAACCACTGTGTCCTCCACCATTGTACCTGAGTCTCTACAATGCTCTGAGAATAAAGAGGAAAAAGACACAGTCCCTGCTTCCGGGAGCTCCTAGGTGCACAGGACTCATTGTGAAATGATGGCTGAGGAGGCGTGTTAAGAGGGCTTGGATAACAGTCAGCAGAGGGTGCTCGGGGCAGGGAGCCGGAACTGTAGCCAAGGCTCTCCCAGAGGAGAGAACCACTGTGGTGAGCTCTGAGATGCCCTAGAATTGATCAGGTGAACTTATAATGTTAAGGCCATTTCTCCCTGGGGAGCTGCACATGCAAAGGAGGGAGGCCAAAGAGAGCCAGGTCCCTTCCAGGAACTGCAAATAGTCTAGAAGCGAGCACAGGGTGTGGGAGGCAGGTGAGGCAACCAGGTGGAGAGATCACAGGGGCACATCACAAAGGGCTCTGTGTGCCTCCAAGGTAGAGGAGACATGCAAAGTGATCTAGAAAGAGACAAGATAGAGGCAGGGAGGACTATTGGCAGGTTCATGTGAAGGCCTGCTGAGGCCCTGCCAGGAGGAGAGAGAAGAAAACATTTCAGCAGGTGGACGGATTGGCCACAGGTGTGATGGAAGGGCAGGAAGGGGACAAAGATGCCGACCAGCTTTCTGGCTTTGGCAGTGTCTAATTTATAATGCCATTCCCTGAAATAAGAAAGGCAGGAACCTCCTAGAGGAAAACATAGGCAAAACATTATCTGACATACATTTCAAAAATTTTCTCCTAGAAGAAATAAAAGCAAGAAAAAACAAATGGGACCTAATGAAACTTACAAGCTTCTGCAGAGCAAAGGAAACCAGAAATAAAACAAGAAGAAAACCTACGGAATGGGAGAAAATTTTTGCAAGTGAAACCGACAAAGGCTTGATCTCCAAAATATATAAGCAGCTCATACGACTCAATAAGAAAAAAATAAACAACCCAATCCAAAAATGAGCAGAAGACCTAAACAAGCAACTCTCCAAGGAAGACATACAAATGATCAAAAAGCACATGAAAAAATGCTCAATATCACTAATTATCAGAGAAATGCAAATCAAAACTACAATGAGGTATCACCTCACACCAGTCAGAATGGCCGTCATTCAAAAATCCAAAAATGACAAATGCTGGAGAGACTGTGGAGAAAGGGGAACCCTCCTACACTGCTGGTGGGAATGCAGTTTGGTGCAGCCACTATGGAAAACAGTGCGGAGATTCCTCAAAAGACTAGGAATAGACTTACCATATGACCCAGGAATCCCACTCCTGGGCTTGTACCCAGAAGGAAATCTACTTCAGGATGACACCTGCACCCCAATGTTCATAGCAGCACTGTTTACAATAGCCAAAACATGGAAACAGCCTAAATGTCCATCAACAGGTGACTGGATAAAGAAGACGTGGTATATTTATACAATGGAATACTGCTCAGCCATAAAAACTAACAACATAATGCCATTTGCAGCAACATGGATGCTCCTGGAGAATGTCATTCTAAGTGAAGTAAGCCAGAAAGAGAAAGAAAAATACCATACGAGATCACTCATATGTGGAATCTAAAAAACAAAAACAAACAAAAACAAAGCATAAATACAGGACAGAAATAGACTCATGGACAGAGAATACAAACTTGTGGTTACGGGGGGGGTAGAGGGTGGGAAGGGATAGACTGGGATTTCAAAATTGTAGAATAGATAAACAAGATTACACTGTATAGCACAGGGAAATATACACAAAATGTTATGATAAATCACAGAGAAATAAATGTGACAATGAGTGTGTATATGTCCATGAATTACTAAAAAATTGTGCTGAACACTGGAATTTGACACAACCTTGTAAAATGATTATAAATGAATAAAAAATGTTAAAAAAAAAGAAGGGCAAGAAGAGGGGCAAGTCATGAGAGGAGACAACTGATTCAGTTCTGGCTGGGTGCCTGTGGGCTCCAGGAGAGATGTGCAGTAGGCAAATAAAAGTCTAGAAATCGGGAGAAAGTTCTAGGCTGAGCCAAGTAGTTTTCCTGTTTCAAGAGGCTAATTGGTGTGAGTGGACAAGCTCACAAGAGGTGTATAGGGATAGCTCTCACCCTCCTGCATATGGGATGCATTTGGGAGCCTTTAAAAAATAGTGCACCACAGCCTGGAGTGGGGCCTTTGTACTGTTTATTATTTTTTAAATACTTCTTTTATTTTTGTGGGGAGTATTGAGCTTTATTTATTTTAATGGAGGTACTGGGAATTGAACCCAGGACCTCTTGCATGCTAAGCACGTGCTCTACCACTAAGCCATACCCTCCCCACCTTTTTTTGTTTTTAGACGTTAGCTCTACCCAGCAGTCAGGGTTGAGAATCAACCTGCAGAGAGCAGAGAGCCTTGGGGTTAGAGAACAAGGAGAAGCTGCCCAGAGCCCTGTAGACCCCACCAGGGGCAGCCGGAGACGCAGGGAGCCTCGGAAGGGCTATGAGGAATGTGAACTCAACACTCCCCAATGGCAAAGACGTCAAACATGTTTCAAGCACCCACTTCCCAGCAGTGTTTGTTCTGACTTTACTAGTATTCCAGTAATACTGAGTGAGAATAGAAATTATCTGGACACAGGGATCAAATTCAAATGCTGATTATGACCATTCTTAGTTGCATGATTACTGATTAAAAATTACTCTTCTGCCACGTGTAAAACGGGGGACCTAGCACAGTGCTCGTGGGCTGCTGTGAGCGTAATGAAATGACATCTATAAAGGCGCTCCTGACTCTCAGAGGTAATTGCTACTATTGTCCCCATTTGGGACACCAAGAAACAGAGGCACAGAAAGCTTCAAACATTTGCCCAAGATGAGGGTTGAGGTCAGGAATCAAGCCAATGACTTCTTGGATCCAGAGCCCAGGTTCTTCTTACGAACAACACGGCACTGCCCAGGCTCCCTGCTCCAAAACCAGCCTCCCTTTGGCTCAGTTCCATGGCACCTGCACTGCACAGATGTCCTCACTGCCTGCCTGCCCTCCCGGTGTCTGACCCCAGCACTCCTCCCTCTGTCCCACACAGCGCTTCCTTGGGCACACCATCGCTCACGAGGCCATTGCTGTGGCTACTCGGATGTTTACACGGAAACGCAGGTGGCAGCCCAGCTTTTTGCTATACATGCTGCTGTCAGTGGAGGCAAAGAGCTCACAGTTGGTGGGGGAGGCCACTTGTGGTCTCCTCCTTGGCTGGAGAGCTGGATGAAATCCAGTTTTCCTTTGCAACTTAGACATCCAGCATGAGAGATATGTAAGGCCATCTGGCCTCTCAACATAGAAATGATGCCCCCGCAGTCGTTCTTAACATTGTAATCTCCAGGCTCCACCAGGGAGCAGAGGCCATGGCCTGTTGTCCACCAAGTTTTGTTTCCTTGCACAACAGCTACAATGGGGTGAGTTAACACCAGACCAGAAAATCTACAAAGCCCTCGTGTACTATTTCCTGACACTTGCAGGTCACCAAAATACCCCAGATCCTCCAAGTAAACAACTAGTAAGAGGAACTGAGCTGGCTCGTCTGTCAGACCCCTGATGGCAGGACTGATTTGGCCTCTCCTGCTCTCGGGATGATCCGTTCTCCTTCTATGTGCCCTTCCCCGAGTGAAAGGGACTGTTCCTTGTTTATGGGCTAGGGAGTATTTGTGGCTGTCTGACCAGAACCTTCAAAAGTAGAGCTCTTGGTGAGAGTGGAAGCATGGCACCCACGTCTCATGAGCTCAGCTACTCAACAGCCTCATCTAGCCAAGACTGTGGCCAACACCAGGGGTCCATGCTGTTGAGTGTTGGGTCTGGAGAGCAATGCCTTCGCCACTGAGAAGCTGCCCCACCACTTGTGACCTTGTCCCCATCGAGGGGGAGGTGACGCATCCATGGGATGAAAGCCGCGAGGGCACTAGGTGACTGTGGACCAAGCTGTGACTGGCTGGTCCTGCCCCCCATGTGACCCATGTTATCCTCAAGTGCAGAAAATCCCCAAAAAGACCCCTGCTTGAGTGAATGGGTCACCTATAAGCCAACTGTTCTTGAGCCGCCTAAGAAGCAACACAGTATATACAGTGAGCCACCCACTCACTGAAGTCCCCAAGGCTCACAGCTCCCTAATGTGACACCAGGTAATCCCAGCAAACAGAAGACCCTTACTTTATAATTGACTTGAGATTTCTACTACCAACACTGCCTTCCACCTTCCACTTATGAAGTTCTTTCCACTCTATCCCCTGCTCTGCAATTGTGCAATCAGTCCAGAGCTCCTTCATGAGACAGGAGGGAAGGGGGAAGGGCACTGCCATTAAAAGAATGGCACAGCCATTAGCACCGAGACGGTGGAAAAGTCAACTCCCAGTAGATCTTGAGCTTCAATACACACTCACTGAAATACAGCAGGATGCTATATGGCACTCCCACAGGTGCCAGGACAGGTTCAAGGCTGACCATGAAAGGTCAAAGGGTGAGTGGTGGCCCAATTTCTGGTAATCGCAACACCTTCCCCAAAGCGGTTGGAATATTCCTCCCACTTATTAGCATATGAAGATACTGACGGCATAAAAACTAACAACCACACCTCGTGGCTGCTCTCTCTGCTGAGGGAGACAGCCCACACTCTGTCTGTGGAGTGTGTATCTACTTTTCCTTTAAACTGGAGCACCCAACCCTCACGCCTCATGGCCTTTCTGTTGCCTTCTGAAACAGCCCACTCTGTCTGTGGAGTATATATCTCTCTGAATAAATCTACATTTACTGAATTGTGGCTCTCTCTTGGATTCGTTCCTGTGCAAACCAAGGACCCACACATCACGAGGTGCATCTCAGGGACCCAAATAAGACCTGGGATACGGCCATCCTCTCCCCCACATTTTCCTGTGTCATACATTCCTTCCCAAAGGATCTCACCTTGTGCACTCCAAAGTAGACGGCACTCATGTGTCCTGACGTGGATCTGCTTCTGCGTTTATCATTTCTTATGTCCACTAGAACGTCATCTTCATGAGGACAGGGATTTGGTTCTGTTCACAATGGAAGCACCAGCACATGACAGGTGCAGAAGAAGTATTAGCTGAATGAATGAGCTGTGGGAAGTCCTGGGAATTCAACCTGGAACTCCTAGCCACTTGGGCCCCAGCTCACTCCAGTTGCTCCCTCCTACTCATGGCTGACCTCTTGCCACCACTCTCTGCTCTGCCATCACCTGAGCCTGGATGAGCTGAGATGAGCACACACCACGGAGAGCATGGTGAATGGTTCACGTCGTTGCAACACACTCGCCCTCTGACTGCCAGGGGTTACTTAGGATGGACAAACTGAAGGGAGCACCATGTGCACCGCCCTAACCTACAACTCACTTGAAGCACCAGGAATGCACACATGGGAAGCGCAGGCCCTTTCCAACCTAAGGAGAGGGACTATGGGTGAGAAGAGGGTCTCTGTCAACTAACAGTCTCTTTACAAGCCCAGTCTTAGAAAAGCTCTTTAAAGACACTTTTGGTATCTTCCTTGTGTTTCGGTAATCCCTCTAGATTTTGTCATTTTAATCTATGCATCAGAAATACAGATGCTCTTGAAATCTCTATTGATTTTCAATGAAGAAAATCCTCAATTTCCTTCTCTGCTAGGAAAATTACTGCACTTTATATAAAAAAAGGCAGCTTCCTTTCATGAGTTTCTATCTTCAAACACCTAATTTCACAAGAATCAGTGAAGCAGGACATGAAAATCTCGCTGTGCTTTATCACCTACTGGTGGGCAGGAATGAAATGAATGAGTACTGATCTCATGAGATGGGAAGGCTGGGGCTGTCTTATTCCTGCTACAGATGGAAGGGTCCATATCTGTGAAGGAGAGGAAGGACCAAGGATGAGAAACCAACATTTTCTAACCCATTTCTCTTTTTCAGAGTCTCAGACAAAACGCTGTGATTTTATAAACAAAACAAGAACATCTGCACCCTTTTAAAAGCACGCTACAACTTTACTACTACACACGGCACTCTGTCATTGACCTAAAGGCGAATGACAGCCAAGAAATTTGCGGGGATCTTATTCTGTGCTCATCCCTTTTGGTCTTTGGAACCTCAGGAAGTTTGCCTCCTCTCCCTGAGTGTCGTTTTTCTCATCCTTCAAATGGGAGTGTAACAGTCATTCATTTGCTCAGTGTCCATTCAACAACAGGAGACAGCTTATGAAAACAATAATAAAAAAAGCAAAACAGCATTTCTGATCTGTGCGTCTTCCTCCTCCTCCCTGAACATGAACTTACAGGCTAAAATGGCATCTTTCACTAAATCCCGAATGTAAGGAGCAGTTCTGATAAGGAAGTCACAGGACTGCAGGTGTAACCGAGAAATGACCCAGTGAAAAAGAATGAGTTGCCAGCAAATCCTCAAAACCCGTAAGGGTGCAAACCCTGGGAGTTACAGCCATGGGTGGGAGTTCCTTAGTTCCCCATTTCACAAAGCCGAGAACTTTGCAGGGCCCATGAAAGACACAGATAACCCAGTAAAACCACACCATGTTTTGGAGTACACCGGGGCCACATTGCTGCTGACCTGCACTGCTGTGTGTCCCAGAGCAAGAGCCCTCGGCGGGGGTGACTGTGTTTGAGGCTGGACAAGAACTTCCTGTTCTGTCTCTTTTGCTCTCTCTCTTCCTGCAATAAAACAACTGGTAGGACTCTGGTGGGGAGCACTGCACCCACATTCTCTGGGAAACCACACACCAGGCAGCTCTAGCTGATCTGAGAGAGGACACGTCAATGAACATATATACACCAAAGTCAGGCAGAAGGCTGCCTGTGGCCTTGGGAATCCAAACTAGCTTGTCCTGTTAATCAGGATATTACACATCTAAAGAAAGTGTGCACCAGATGAAGACGATGCCTTAGACAGAGTCGGTGGTTATGTCCAGCAGTGTCTAAGGACAAGTCATGCTCTGGTAGATGGGAGCATTTTGGTTGCTTTAAGAGTTTGCTACTGAAGGGCTGGGACATTTCATTGGGACTTGAAACTCCAGACCTCTTTACTCACAAAGGCAGACAAGTTAGGTGAGCCAGGTCAGCCTTTATTCCAACTTCCTAACCAAAAGGCTATGAGGTCGAAAATATATTTCTCAGACTCTTCCGCAACAAGGATTCCAGATGTGGCTTTAAAAATTCCCATCAGAGACTGAGATTTGCAAATATTAACTACTATATATAAAAATAGCTAAAAAAACTAAATTTCTTCTGTATAGCACAGGGAACAATATTTAATATCTTATAATAAACTTTAGTAAAAAAATATGAAAAGGAATTCATACATATATATGTGAATATGAAAGACTGGAACATTGTGCTGTACATCAGAATTTGACACATTGTAACTGACTATACTTCAATTAAAATATATATATATATATATATATATATAATGCCCATCAGCAGCATCTGAGTGTCACTGAAAGAAGAAACCCAGATGAATGGACGCTGAGGTGGTTGGATGAGCTACGTTATTTTGCTGGGGTGGATGCAGCCTGCATGGCAGAGATCTAGAAGGAATGCTCACAACAGCCACTCACTGATCTGAAAGTGAGTTAGGTTAACAGCTTTCTGAAATCCTCACTGCCCCTCCTGATGAGCCAAGTGTCTGGCGTTTCTCTGGAAATCACTAGGCGCAATCTGGAACTCAAAGGTAAAAATTAAAAACTGCAGTCAGGTAGCAAAGAGACTGGCAGGACGCGCTGGACAAAAGTAGGTCAGAATCAACAAGGAATGGGGAGGGGATAGAATGTGTGTTGAGGACCCTGAATTCAGGGGTGGATTGTCTATGTTGAGGACTCTGAGTCAGTATGAGTAGATGGATTTGTGTGGACTATGGACTAAAATGGTGGCCATTGTTCAGATAAGTGTGATTTGGAGTATATTTATTTGAGGACGGTTTTTTTTTTTTCCCCTTCAACATTGATCATTTCTAGGGAGCAGAATAATACTCTGCCACACAACATCTAAGTGCAAAAGGGATGCTATGGGATGATGGTGGTATGAAAAATTTCAGTACTGCAATTTCAAGCTTTCCTTAATGAGGTGCACAGCAGTAGGTACTTAAAATAAAATAAGGTACTTATATTAAAGACATCATCATATGTACATATCCTTTAAGATACACATATGGTGCTATAAGTGGGCCTGAAATGTGTTCTGCATTCTAAAATCCGATGAAATAAAATCAGTAGTTCAATATGCCTGTCGGCTCTATAAACATGATGTAGCTCATGATCACAGAAAGCAAGATCAGCTAGGGAATTTGAGATTTGTCGTTTCCAGTGTCAAAGTTAATATTTTTTGCTTTACTTAAAAAGCATTTTTTTAATTAGGTCTGTCAGCATCCATTGGTATACGGGGTTCAGTAGATGTGTTCAGATATTCCAGACAGTGAATCAGAGCAAAGACTGAGGTTTAGACAGTAGTTAAATGCCTCACCCGTGTGATCAGCATCCACAAACTGCTTTACTGAAAATCCTTAAAAGTGAGAACTTCATTAAAGCAACGATAAGTGAGGGGAAAAAATAGCTACAGACTAGTGGAAGTTTTATAACGTGTAAAAATGACAAAAGGCTATTCATGAGCATATTTTTAAAAACCCCTACACTTTAATAAGAAAAACAACAATCTGACAACAGGTTGTACACTGCTGTAGGAGAATCCATGCAGATGGACTCTTATGTGAATGGGGCTGGAGCTGTAGAATTAGTTAGTCTTGCAAGTAACTCAGTTAAACACAAATGCAAATGGGATACACTTCTAGAATATCTGAGGAAATATCTTGGAAAACTTACTCCTCTATGAAGCAATGACAATGGCAAAATTTGTCAAAATTAACCTCTGTAGAACTCTGGAAATTAAACCAAGACTTCCAGCAATCCGGGGAGTCTTTATTTGAGAAAGAAAAACAGCTAAATCTCCATAAAGATAGTGAGTTTTGAGGCATTGTAACTTGATCTACCCCATCCCTGTATCCTCACCTAAATGGTGGCCTTTATAAGCAATAGTCTCACAATCAAGGTAGGGGCAGAAGTGATTTAAAGTTACCCAAAAAATCCGCCCCCAGAGAGCTGTCACTATGTGACCTGTCACAAACTCATGCTGTGCAAACAGCCTGTCCCCAGAGTGTGTGTGGGAAAAAATCAGCAGTGAGTATCTAACATTACAACTGCCTGAGGCAGTGGGACCAGTAGAGGCTAACTAGTTGCTGACTAGGAAACTTAGAAGGCAAAATTGAGTAATGAGAAGTTCTGGGGGTGAAGGTAGGGTTAAAAAGCTCCAAAAAATTCTGAGAATTGTAGAAGGCAATATACATGTGTGGCACATGGCAAGGAAAGATCTGAGAAAATCCTAAGCCTTCAACACTGGCTGAACTTGAGGTTCTGCATAAGCAAGAACTAAAGGCTACGGAAGAGCTGCTGACTGCATGCTGGTGCTGAGGGCATCCCTCAGCATGCGGACACACAGCCACCTGGCAACAGCTCAAACGATTGGCTCCAGGCATTGAAAGAAGTCACTGTCCAATTATTACTACAGTGATGACAACTAGGCTTTCTTCACACACACTGATCTCATGGTCATGCATGATAAAGAAAACAGACTTTAAAGAATTTGTTCAGGAAAGTAACTAAATAAATAGCTGCAGCAGCAATGACAATGGAAGCAACAATAAACCCTTGAGATGAGGAAAATCTGGCTTTCAGATCTGCCACATTGTAATATTTTAAATGTCCAGTTTTCAACAGAAAATTAGAAGATGTACAAAGAAACAGAAAAGTTTGGTCATAACAGATGGGGAAAAAGTAGTCAATAGAAACTCCCTGAGGTAGCCCAGACACTGGACTTACTAGACAAAGATATAAATAAACAATTACACACATGTTCAAAATACTAACAGAAACCATGCCTAAAGGATTAAATTATGTGCACATCTCATTGTACAGAGAATATCAATAAATAAAATTTATAATAAAAACCAACTAGAAATTCTAGAGATACAAATATGACTAAAATAAAAACTTCAATAAGAGGTTTCTCTGTAGATATGAACTTGTTGGAGAAAAAGTCAGTTAAATTAAAACTACTGAAATTATCCAGTCTGTGGAACAGAAAGAAAAAGGAATAAAAAAAAAATAGAACACTGTGTCAGAGATAGGTGGGACACCATCAACAATATCAATACACACATAATGGGAGCGCCAGAAGGAGGGAGAGAAAAAAAGGGGCAGAAAGAATATATAAAGAAATAATGGCTGAAAACTTCCCAAATTTGATGACAGCATTAATTTGTACATCCCAGCAGTTCAACAAACTCCAAGTGCTATAAACGTAGAGACATCTAAAATAGGCACATCAGACTCAGTGTGTCAAAAGACAAGAATAAAGTATCTTGACAGCTGAAAGAGAAAAGTGGTTCAACATATAGAAAGGCTCCTCAGTAAGACAGTTGATTTCTCATCAAAAACCATGGAGACCAGAAGGCAGTGGATGGTATCGTCAAAGAGATAAAAGGAAAAGACTGTCACCAAGTATTTTATAGCCAGCAAAATGATTCTTTAAAAAAAATTAAAGGAGAAATTAAGACACTCCTACAAAAACAAAATCTGAAAGAATTCATTGCTAGCAGGCCTGCCCTACAAGAAATACTAAGGATAGTCCAGCAGTTGTAAATGAAAGGACACTTGCCTGAAAAATAAAGAGCACTACTACATGAGTAAAAAAATAAAACAGTATAAATCGAGTATTACATGTAAATGTTTTGTTCTATTTGATGTAAAGGACAACTGCATAAAACAATACTTATGAAACTGTGTAGATGAGCTTATAAATGCATAAAGGTGCAATTTGTATGACAGTGACAGCATGAGGAGGGGGAGGGAAAAGACTGATACCAAAGCAAAGTTTTTGTGTACTGTTGAAATTAAGTTGGTATTCATGTCAACTAGATTGCTTTAAAACAAGATGTAAATTATAATCTCCAGGGCAATGGAAGAGAAGGAGGAGGAGGAAGAGGAGGAGGAGAAGAAAAAGATAAAATAAACAAATTAAAATGACACATTTGAAAATGCTTACTTTGTACAAAAATGTGTAGTAATAGAGGAATGGGAAAAAAAGACATATAGAAAGTAGACAGCAGTTGTAACTTCAATCTGATAAGAAATTACATTAATGTAAATGAATTAAACATTCTAATCAAAATACTAAAGGCAGAAATAAATGGAATAGACAAGAGATGAACAATAGAGAATAATCAACAAAAGGAATAGTTGGTTCTTTGAAAAGATCAATAAAATTGACAAATTTTATCTAGTACTGAAAAAAAAAAGAGAGAAGATTCAAATTACTAAAATGAGAAATGAAAGGAAGGATGTCACTACTGCCCTTACAAAAATAACAAGGAATGTAAGGGAATACCATGGATAATTATATAGCCAATACATGAGATAATGTAGATGAAATGGATAAATTCCTAGAAGGACATAAATGACTGAAGCTAATTCAAGGAGAAATAGAAAACTCAAATAATCCTACAGTAAGTAGTAACTGAAATAGCAATCCAAAACTTTCACACAAAGAAATGCTAGGCCCGTATGGCTTTGTTGGTGAATTCCATCAACTACTTAAAGAAAAAACAAAAACAAAAACAAAAACAAACAAAAAATGCTTCACAAATTCTTCTGAAAATAAAAAGGTGGGCACACTTCCCAATTCATTCAATGAGACTAGTATCACACTGATACGAAAACCAGACAAAGGGATCACAAGAAAACTAAAGACTATCTCTTATGAATATAAATGCAAAAAATCCTCAACAGAATACGAGCAAATCCAAAACAGTAACATATAAAATAGACCACCATTAAGTGGGATGTATCCAGGTATGCAAAGGCAGTACAACATACAAAAGTCAATTCATGTAATACACCATATTAATAGAATAATGGATAAAAACTAGGAATAGAACTTCCTCAACTTGACAGAGAACATCTATGAAAAACCTGAAGCAAAGATCATACATAATGCAGAAGCACTGAATTATTCCCTCCCAAAATCAACATTGTACTAGAGGTTCTAGTGAAATCAATCAGACAAAGAAAATAAAGCCTCTAGATTAGAAAGAAAGAAATAAAACTGTTTTGATTCCAGATGACATGATATTATATATTGAAATCACAAGGAATCCACAAAGGAAAAATAGAAAAGAAAAAAAAATCCTCTTAGAATTAATAACCCAGTCTGACCAAAATTGTAAGACACAGATGAATATATGAAAAGTAATTACATTTCTATTCAACAGCAGTGAATAATCTAAAAATAAAATGAAGGAAACCTTTTCATTTACAATAGCATCAAAAAGAATAAAATAATTAGTAATATTAAGAAAAAATATGTGGAATACTGAGAAAAATATCTGAACCTTGTATATTGAAAACTAAAATACTACTGATAGAAGTTAAAAATGACCTAAAATAAATGGAAAGCTCTTCTGTGTTCATGGATCAGAAGCCTTATTATTGTTAGGATGGCCATTGTCCTCAAAATGACCTATATATTCAATGCAGCTCTGGCTTTTTGGCAGAAATGAACAAGCTGATCCTAAAACTAATATGTAAATGCAAGATACCCAAAACAGTCAAAACAATCTTGAAAAATAACAAAGTTTTGAAGTTTCCAAATTCAAAACTCACTAACAAAACTGTGATCCATACAGTGTGGTACTTGCAGAAAGGACAGAAAAATAGATTGAGAGAAAAGAACTAAGAGACCATAAACAAAGTCTTACATGCAGCCATTTAATTTTTGACAAAGGTGCCATGACAATCCAATGGGGAAAAATAATCTTTACAAAAATGATGCTGGGACACCTGTACATACACCTGGAAAGAAAGAAAACTGAACTTTTATCTTAACACCATTTATGGAAATTAACTCAAAATAAATCACAGACCTGAAACTATAAAACATTTAGAAAATGAACAATGAGGAAATCTTCAGGACTTTGGATTACAAATACTTGTAATATATGACACCAAAAGCACAAACAACAAAAGAAAAAATCAAGTAAACTGGACTTCAGTGAAATTAAAAACTTCTGTGCTTCAAAGGACTTCATCAAGAAAGTAAGAAGACAATCCACAGGATGGATGAAAATATTTCCAAAATTTTCCCTGATAAGGGACTTTTATCCAGAATAGACAAAGAAGACTTAAAACATGACAATACAAAGACAAATGTAATTAAAATGGGCAAAGAATTTGAATATATGTTTCTCCAAAGAAGACATACGAATGGGAACTAAGCACATAAAAAGATGTTCAACATCAGTAGGCATTAGGGAAACAGAAATCAAAATCACAATGACATACCACTTCATACCAACTAGGATGACAAATATATATGATATATGATATATAAATATGAATCTATAAACCCAGTAATAAAAAGTGTAGATGAGGATTTGGAGAAACTGGACTCCTCATACATTACTTCTGGACATATACAATGCTTCAGTCACTTTAAAAGCTATATTAGCAATTCCTCAAAATGTTAAAAGCAGAATACATCCCAGCAATTCCATTTTTTGATATATCCTGAAGAGAAGTGAAAATATGTGTTCACACAAAAACTTGTCCATGAGCATTTACAGCAGAATTATTCATCATCAACTGATGGATGGATAAGCAATGTGGTGTATTTATAACTACGGCATATTATTTGAATACAAAAAGGAATTTGGGTATTGATATATGCTACACTATGGATGAGCCTTGACAACGTCACACTAAATGAAAGACGATAATCAAAAAAGGCAGCATACTGTATGGTTCTACTTATATGAAATGCCTAGAACAGGCAAACCTGTAGAGGCAGAAAGTAGAGTGGTGGCTGTTGAGGGCTAAGGGAAAGGAAGGTTAGGGACTGACTTACTAAAGGGTACTGGTTCCTTTTGGGGGTGATGGCTACACAACCCTGAAATGTACATAAAACCCTAATGCACACTTTCAAAGGCTGCATTTTACGGTATGTGAATTATATCTCCATAAACCTGTTATTCTTGAAGCTGAGCCCACCTATGGAGCAACTGACACAGCACTGACTGTGGCATCCGAACGGGGAGTGACCCACCCGCCCACCGCGAAGGAGAGCAGCACCTGACCCAGTGTTGGAGGGGTGCAGTCTTCTTGCCAATGGACACTGTGAGCAGCACAGATGAGGGGGCCAACAGAGCAAGCTGAGTTCATGAAACAGGGAGAAGACACAAAGACCTCTCAATAAAACCATTAAGAGCGTTCAGTCTCTAGGAGAACACATCTTTGTTTTTAAAATCTTTTTATACCTGTTTTATTTTCTATTAGCTTTTTAATCTTTACTTTTTAAACAGTTCTATATGTTTACAATTCTCATTTCATTTTTAATTCTCTTGGATTTGATCTGTTATTGATTATTCACAGGTTTTAAATATTGTGTTTTGAGTTTTTTCTTCTTTGCATTAAGGTTTTAAAAAGACATCTCAACTCGATTCCTATTCTTCTTCAACTTGCTCTTCTATTATTGATTATACACTGTTTTCAAACCTTCTTTTCCTCCATTCTTTTAAAATTCTATTTCTCTCTCTCATTTTTAAGTTTTATTCCAGCATAGGCCTTAGATAGATAAAGAAATAAACCCCTTTAAGGGCCACAATAGATAACTGATACTCCTTAAGCCACAGTGCCAGAGAGATATGAGCAGTTGAAGAAGCAGAGAAAGTATTCCCAATTAAAAGAGAAAGAGAAATCCCCTGAAAGAATGATCAATGAAATAGACATTAATGGCCTATTAGATCAAGATTTCTAAAAAGAAGTGATCGAATTACTGAAGGAACTAAAAGAGATAGTATTTAGAGACATAAAATATGTCAAAAACAAAATAGTAGCTATAAAGAAGAGCCAAGTAGAATTGGTAAATTCATTGGCTGAAATGAGATCTGACCTAAAGGCAGTACAACTCAGGCTAGATAATGCAGAGGAACGAATAAGTGACCTAGAAGACAGGACAACAGAAAGCACACAATCAGAACAGTTGAGAGAAAAAAATAAAAAACAATGAAAACAATATATGGAACCTATGGGATAATATAAAGCATGCCAATCTATGCATCATAAGAGTTCCAGAAGGGGAAGAAAGAACAAAGGGGATGGAGAAGGTATTTAAAGAAATCATAACTGAAAAATTCCCAAACATAAAGAAAGAATCAGACACCCAAGTACAGGAGGCTCAGAGGTTCCCAAACAGGAAAAGCCTAAAGAGACACACACCAAGACATAACAAAATCAAGATGGCCAGACTGAAGGATAAAGAAATGATCCTAAAGGCAGCAAGAGAAAAACAAAGAGTGAGTTACAAGAGATGGCTCTCAGCTGATTTCTCTACAGAAACACTGTAGGCCAGAAGGGAGTGGAAAGATATATACAAAGTCCTGAATGAAAAAACAGATGCAGCCTAGGATACTTTCTGCAGCAAGGCTATCCTTTAGAACAGAGGGAGAGGTAATGAATTTCACAGAGAAGAAAAACTAAAAGACTTTAGCAACACTAAACCCATGCTAAAAGAAATATTGTAAGGTACACTCTAAATAAAAAAGAAGCAGGATGATACAGAAATGAGAGCTCATAACTGGAAAGGTGATAACTACCATGAATTACAAATAGAATGAACATGAAATTGTAAAAGAAGACATCTAAATCATTGAGTGGGAGAGGGAAGCAAGAAAATATAGAGTATTTTTTCTTTCTTCTTTTTTCTTAAATTTTTCGTTCTAGGTAGGATGGGTTAGAGATTGCATTACTTTCTGTTTAGTACACACAGTTACAGTAATTGCTTAACAGGCTTACAAAAAAGTGTAACCACAAGCCAAAAACTTACAAGTGAGTAACAAAAACTAAATACAATCCAAGATAACAGAAAGGAAAATTACCATACCACAAAAGGAAGACGAAAGGAACAAAGAAGAAATATGAAATCAACTGCAAATAAAAGTTCAAATAGCAATAAACACTCATTTATCATTAATTACTCTAAATGATAATGGACTAAATGCTCCAGTCAAAAGACAGAGTGGCAGACTGGATAATAAAGCAAAAAACTTCAATAAACTGCATACAAGAGACACATTTTAGGGAGAAGGACACATATAGATTGAGAGTGAATGGACGGAAAAGGATATTCCATGCAAATGGAAACTCCAAAAAAGCAGGTATAGCAGTTCTGATTTCAGACAAAATAGACTTTAAAACAAGGGCCATAAAGATAAATAAAGGCATTTTATAATGATTAAAGGAGCAATACAAGATGAGGATATTACAATCATTAATATATATGCATCCAACATGAGCACCTAAGTACATAAAACAACTACTAACAGAGATAAACGGGGAAATTGATGGGAATACAATCATTGTCAGAAGTTTTAACACCACATTAACATCACTAGACAGATCTTCCACACAAAAAATAAATAAGGCAACAGAGAAATTAAATGATACAATAGAAAAATTAGATTTAGTGGATATTTTCAGAGCATTACAACCCCCCAGAATAGGATATACATTCTTTTCAAGTGTGCGTGGAACATTTTCTAGGATTCATCATGTACTTGGTCACAAAAGAAGCCTCAAAAATTTTAAGAAGATAGAAATTATCTCAAGTATCCTTACTGACCACAATGCCATTGAAACTAGAAATCTCTTCAGAGAAACAAAGCATAAAAAAAAGGAAAGCATAGAGATTAAACAACATGCTATTAAAAAAAATGGGTCAATGATGAAATCAAAGTTGAAATTAAGGAATACATTGAGACAAATGAAAATGAAAACAACCACAAAAAACTTATGGGACAAAGCAAAAGCAGTGCTAAGAGGAAAGTTTAGGGCGATACAGGCCTTCCTCAAAAATGAAGAACAATTTCAAAAAAACAATCTAACCCACCAGTTAAAAGAACTAGATACTGAAGAGTAAAAACACCCAAAAAGTCAGCAGAAGGAAGGAAATAATTAAGATCTGGGAGGAAATAAATAAAATAGAGATTAAAGAAATAGAGAAAATAATCAATCAAACCAAAAGCAATTTTTTGAAAGAGTAAATAAAATCAAGAACCTCTGGCCAAACTCACAAAGAAGAAAAAAGGGAGAGCACAAATTTGCAAAATAAGAAAGGAAAATGGAGAAATTACAACAAATAACATAGAAATATAGACTATCATATGAGAATATCATGAAAAACTACATAAAAAAAGGGATAACCTAGAGGAGATGGACACGTTTCTGGAAACATACAGTCCACTAAAACTGAATCAAGAAGAAACTGACCACTTGAACAAAATGACCACTAGGAATGAAATCGAATTAACAATAAAAAAAATCCCTACAAATAAAATCCAGAACTGGACAGCTTCACCAGGGAATTCTACCACACATACAAAGAAGTACTCATACCAGGCCTTCTCAAACTCTTCCAGAAGATTGAAAAGAAGGAATATTCCCAAACTCATTCTATGAAGCCACAATCACCCTGATACCAAAACCAGGCAAAGACACCACCAAAAAAGAGAATTACAGAACAATATCACTGATGAACACAGATGCAAAAAAAGTCCTTACCAAAATACTAGCAAATAGAATTCTACAGCACATAAAAAAGATTATACAACATGCTCAAATGGGGTTCATCTCAGGGACACAAGGGTGGTTCAACATATGCAAATCAATCAATGTAATACTTCACATCAACAAGAGAAAGGACTAAAACCACATGATCATCTCAATAGATGCATAAAAGCTTTTGATAAAATTCAACACCCATTTATGATAAAAATTCTCACCAAAGTGGGTATTGAGGGAACATAACTCAACATCATGAAAGCTATATATGACAAACCTACAGCCAGCATAGCACTGAACGGTGAAAACCTCAAAAGCTTCTCACTAAATTCTGGGACAAGACAAGGATGCCACTATCACCACTCTTATTCAACATAGACTTGGAAGTCCTGACCATAGCAATCAGGCAAGTAAGAGAAGTAAAAGGGGTCTAAATTGGAAAAGAAGAGGTAAAAGTGTCACTACATGCAGATAACATGACACTATATATAGAAAACCCTAAAAGGTCCACACCAAAACTACTAGAGCTGATCGAAGAATTTAGCAAGGTAGCAGGTTACAAGATTAATGTTCAAAAATCAGTTGCATTTCTTTACACTAATGATGAATCAACAGAAAAAGGAAGTAAAGAAATAAAACTCTTTAAAATAGCACCCAAAGTAATAAAATTTCTAGGAATAAATCTAACCACAGAGGTGAGAGAATTTTACACAGAAAACTATAAACCATTGGCGAAGGTAATTGAAGAAGACTTTAAAAAATGGAAAGGTATCCCAAGCTCTTGGATTGCAAGAATCAATATTGTTAAAATGGTCACACTGCCCAGGGCAATATACAGATTTAATGCAATCCCTGTAAAATTACCCAAGACATATTTCATAGAACTAGAACAAATCACAATAAAATTTATATGGAACCATCAAAGACATAGAAATTCCAGGGTATTACTGAAGAAAAAAAAGAAAGAGCCTGGAGGAATAACTCTCCCAGACTTCAGACAATACTATAGAGTTACAGTCATCAAGACAGCATGGTATTGGTACAAAAACATACATATAGACCAATGGAACAGAATAGAGAGCCCAGAAATGAACCCAGAAACTTTTGGTCAACTAATCTTCGACAAAGGAGGCAAGAATATACAATGGAATAAAGACAGTCTCTTCAGCAAGATAAACATAAGACAAGATACAATAAACCTCCTAGAAGAAAATACAGGCAAAATATCTGACATACATCTCAGAAATGTTCCCTTAGGGCAGTCTACCCAAGCAATAGAAATAAAAGCAAGAATAAACAAATGGGACCTAAAGAAACTTACAAGATTCTGCACAGCAAAGGACACCATATGTAAAAAAAAAAAAGACAACCTACAGAATGGGAGAATATTTTTGCAAATGAAACTGACAAAGGCTTGATCTCCAGAATATATAAGCAGCTCAAATGACTTAATAAGAAACAACCAAATAACCTAAACCAAAAATGGGCAGAAGACCTAAACAAGCAATTCTCCAAGGAAGACATACAAATGATCAATGGGCACATGAAAAAATGCTCAATGTCACTAATTATCAGAGAAATGCCAATCAAAACTACAATGAGGTATCACCTCAAACCAGTCATAATGGCCATCATTCAAAAATCCACAAATGACAAATGCTAGAGAGGCTGTGGAGAAAGGGGAACCTCCTACACTTCTGGTGGGAATGCAGTGTGGTGCAGCCACTGTGGAAAACAGTATTGAGTTCCCTCAAATGTCTAGGAATAGACTTGCCATATGACCCAGGAATCCTGCTCCTGGGCATGTATCCTGAAGGAACCCTACTTCAGGATGACACCTGCATCCCAATGTTCATAGCAGCACTATTTACAGTAGCCAAGACATGGATACAGCCTAAATGTCCATCAGCAGATGACTGGCTAAAGAAGTGGTATATTTATACAATGGAATACTACTCGGCCATAAAAACTGACAATTTAGGGCCATTTGCAGCAACATGGATGCTCCTGGAGAATGTCATTCTAAGTTAAGTAAGAACGGTAACAAGGAATAAAGACAATTACCCACAGGTACAGTTATTTTGATTAAAATATCCACACAGAAAGCAAGTCACCCCCACGACTGCTGCCAGGAGGAGCATCTCAGTGTAATAGCCCAGCCAAGCAAAGTAGATTCTGAACTTCTCTCCTTAGAATTTCCTGCAGAAAGACAGAAGGAAATTTCAGAAGACACAAATAATCACTCTGTAGCTTCATCCTCATGTTAATTTATTTTTTTCTTTTTTGGGGGGCATAACTAGGTTTATTTATTTGTTTTTAAATGGAGGCATTGGGGATTGAACCCAGGACTTCATGCATGCTAGACATGCACTCTACCACTGAGCTATACCCTCCCTCCATCATATTAATTTCTGATTCTAAATCAAGGGGGCTTTAAGTTTAATCCTCCGACTCAATTCACTCTTAAAACATATGCGTTTTCATAGCAGCCCCCAAATTCTACCGTGAAATAAGAAGTGTTTTATGTATCATAGAAGTACAGATCACTGGCTCACCTGCTGAAGAGAGATAAATGAGAACAGAGCAAAGGAGAGGACGAGGCTGACTCCAGAGCAGATGCAGGGGATCATCACCACTCACTGGACAGTCTGGCACATTCAACAAATCCCCCCAAAAATCATTCTTAACAGGCTTGACACAAGTGGACATCAACAAGTGGCTCAGTCATCTGCTCCTGCCTTATCTCGGGAATGTCCCTGGAGCAAATACATCGTAAACCACAGATAATAAGGAAATGGCTGATAATGATAACAACTGGGAGTGCAATGTCTGTCTGACAAAATATTTATAAAACTCATTGTGGGAATGGGAGAGGGCAGGAGGGATGTGACTGAGGAAGGCACTGCCCTGTATTCTTTGTATCTAGCACGTCTGTTGTTCCTAGGTTTTAAAACCTCTTCTCAGTTAACCTGGAGTAGATGGAACAGGCCAGGGAGGCAAGATTAGAAGAAAGGAGGCAGGGCATTAAGTGGTGCCAGGCTGATCCTAAAAGGGAGACCGACACAGACAGGCAGACACAGAGAGTTTAGGGATGAGGCGGAACAATGAGACGGCGGCTCAGGTGTGTCTTGCTGTTGCTGAACCTTCCCTCAACTGGCTCACTGATGACTCGGCAGTGCTGGGTAAAACCTGTGGATTTCCTCAGCTCTGAGTTCTCTCTGAGGCTTCCGGCTCAGTCTGGAGCTGAGATGAGTTCCGTGGGCTTAGCCTAAGGGGGACTCAGCTCCGAGAATAGCCTGGAATCCTGGAAAACTTCACGCAGGAACCCCGGAGGCTGGACCAGCACTCACAGGGCTGCTGTGAGACCAGCTCCATAGTCAGAGCCCTGGGCATGGACCATTCCATGGGGAAAAGGGCTGAGCCCGATGCCAAATCAGATAGGAGCGAAAAAGTGTGTTCATTCTCATGTGACTGGGCTTTGTGGCCTGGCTCACGGGTGGCAGGCTCAGGATGGTGTCTGGCAGAGAAAACCCTGGCAATGGGTTTGAGATGTCTTGGACTCTTTCTTGTTAAGCTTTTTGTAATACATTCTTATCAACTATCCATCCTGAAAATGCCAAATTCAAAACTGAAAGAATGTTAGAAGTTGCCTGCTCTAACTGCCCAATGGTAAACACACCCTGCTACAGTTAGAGAGCTGGTCAGGCAGCCTCTGCCTGGATATTTACAGTGACGGGGAGTTCATTACTTCCAAAGGTTACAAGTCGGCAGGAAGGTCAGACAGAATTTTTGAACCTTAAACAGATATCTGCCTCCTAGTCCTTGCTGAAATGCAAGGAATAATGAGGATCCCTTCAAATGTAGTTTTGCCTGATTGTTATCTCTCTCTGTCAAAAGCACCCCAATTTTTTTTTCAAAATTCAGCTTTGATTTCTTTTTATCAAAGTAATGCCATACATTTAATAAAGAGTCAAACAGTTCTCAAACACCGATTGTAAAAAGGAGCAGTTCCCATCAACCGCCCCATTTCCTGGCCAGAAACAACCACGTTCAGCTCCTACTGCTGACTCTTGGAATACTTACTCCCTTTCTCTGACTAATATCCTTGTAACACAGCCTACTGACTTTTTCAGCTTTATGTATCACCTATTTAACTTTCTATTTTGGAAAATGAGGATTCAGCTCTCTTTCAAACCCCATCTCATCTACACACCCAAACCTTCATTCTTCCAACCTTTTGATACAATTACATTATAATTTTCATCAGCTCAGTATCCTTGATTTACATTATTATTACTCTGTACAGACTATTCAAAGCTGTAGCAATTTGTGCTAGTCTTACCTTTTCTTCCCTACTTCGTTTTCCTGGAGTTAATAATTGTCTTGGTTTTTCATAGCTTAGATTTCTGTGCACTTAATAATTCAACCTCAGACCTTCTCTTAACGAACAACTTTCACAATACTTTCCAATACATTGTCTACAAATTTCATCTCCTTGAATAAATCTCTTCAGATCTCCTTCCACATGGATTAACGACATGCTAGTCTTGTCACAGAGCTCATGGGGCCACTAGTGGGAAGTAACATGGGAATACATGGACCAGGATCAGGGAAAAGATCAACATAATTGCCTTAGCAATACATACTTAAAATAGTAGGAAAATTGTTTTCTTTACAAACACAAACACACACACAAACCCCAAAAGCCCATAAAGAATGATTAAAGAGTGGTCAAACCCATTGCCCTGCCTTCAAATTCTGTATAACATAAAACAAAAATAACAGAAGGAAGATATCATATAAATATGAATCTCAAGGGGGATTGGGTACACTCAGTGGCAGAGTGTGTGCTCAGCATGCTTAAGGTCCTAGATTCAATCTTCAGTACCTCCATTAGAAAAAAAAATTAAAAAGAAAAAAAAATTATCAATTTTAAATATTTACATATTAACAAATATCCTCCTTTAAAACTGTGTTCTAAAGGATAACCCGGGTTAAGGAGAAAGTACCTCTTCATGACTGTGATCCTGCTGATAATTGAGGGAGGAAATTAGAGTATGACCACATGAAATAAAATTCCTTATGAAATAATGATCCCGGGTGACAATCATTTTTGGCTGCTGTCATCACAAAAAAGAGAGTCAACTGTACCTTATGTACCTTATGACAGGAGTACAAAACTTCACATAACAATTATTTTTGCACAAAGTTGAACCTCAATCAGATCAAGCTTTTAGGGGAGGATTAAATCACTTAGCTAAAGCCAATACATAGGATGGAGAAACAAGTCTAACACCATAGGGGAGAATGAAATCAGCCAAACAGGAAATAGAGAAACCCCTCAGCAATTTCAAGGAAAATGAGAAACAGGAAAATTATAGATTAGAACGCACTTGAGAGATATGCTAGCTGCAATGTCTGAATCTTGTCTGGATCTTGATTTCAACCCCAAAACTACTTAAAAGTGTATTTTTGTGACAAGCAGGGAATTATTTTGTAACCCTAAAAAAAAGGAATATTCCAATTTTATTTGAAAGAGACCTTGTCATTTCACTAATGAAAGGTTAAGCTATGTAGGATTGTCTTCAAAATGACCCCATAGTGGGGGAGGGGAGGAGATGGAGATGAAAGATGCAACAACAGTGACTCTGAGTTTATAATTCTGGAGCTGGGTGACTGATAACACCCAGGCAGGCTGGCTGTACTGTTCTCTCTATTTCTGTACATGTTTGAATCTTTCCATAAAATGTGAAACAACAAATAGACTTCAGTGTTTTAAAACCCTCACTTTGAAGGTTAAGAGGTTTGCCCAAGTAGATGGGCAACTGCATGGGGCACTGAGAAAAGAAAGAACAGACACCTGGCTCCAGACCGACCTGGGGCTACCTTGACCCTCCTCTTCTCCTAACCATCCACAGCCAGCCCATAACTGCATCCCGTCAGCCCCACTCCCCAAACGCATTCCTCATTGGCTCCCACCATCTCTCATCTGGCCCAATCCAAGAGCTTCCTACCTGGCCTCCCTGCTTCCTGAGTCCCTGCTATACATTCTCCACATTATCTTTGCAAAATGTGAGTGAGAGAAAATTACTTTAGTGCTTAAGCTATCATGACTGCTTCTCACTGCGCTTAGAGTCTACACTCCTTTCCGTGCTCCTGATGCCCTTCTAAACCTCGCGTCTCATCACTCTCACCAGCGCTGGCTCCAGTATCTCCTCAAACCTGCTGAGCACATTTGTGCCTCAGGGCCAATAGACAAGCTGCCTCTATTCCATGGGTGACTTTTCCCAGATCTTCAAATTCCAGCCTCCTTTTCACCATCTCAGCTCACATGTAACCTACTCAAAGATAACTTTCTTAACTCACTTCCCCCCAAGACTCCAATCTCAACACTGTGTTATTTCTTCATTTCAATCTGACATTGTTTCCTTATTTGCACGATTATTTTTGTTTTCTCGGTTGTCCTTGGCCTCCATCCCCCCAGCAGCCTTGCCCAAACAGCATAAGCCCCCGGGGAGCAGCCGGCGCTGGTGCTCTGAGAAGACACATGCTGAGCGCCACATTACAATCACGTGGTGTAGTGAAACGGTGTCGAACAGCAGATACAGAAAAGCAGTGAGAATTTCTCTCTTATTTTATAATTTAAATGAAATATAACATTTACTCCTATGTAATGAAGAATTTGGTAGGTCTTTGTTCCCAGTTCCTAGGCAGCAACCGCTAAAGCCTCAAAATTTCCCAAGATAAGAGTGTCTTTGCTATTCATGGTGGAACCTTGGATGGCTTGTGTTCATGAGATGACTCAGGATGGGGACTGGCCAGCCAGAGACACCAACCATGTGATTAGAGGAGTGGGGCTTTGAGCTTTGTGACAAGTGAGTGGCCACCAGGAGAGGAAGGGGCTCAAAATTTAGGGCTAAGGAAAGGTTTGACTTACAGTTAGGGTTTGGGTTAGCCATGTCGGTAGTGACCCAATAAATCATGGCTTTGTAATAAAGCCTGCAGTAAAAACTTGGGGCAACGAAGCTCAGAGCTCCTGTGAGCTTCCTGGTTGGTAACACTCTTGGAGGACTGTCACACTCAGATGCCATGAGGACAACCCTGAGCCCTTCCCACTGGGGTGCTCTCCACAACAGCTCACCTGATGAGACCTAAGGGCTGCTGCTTGTCTGTGCTTCGAGGAGGAGCCCATTCCCTGTACAGAAGGCCCTGATCACTGGGGCAGCTGAGGTCCTCTGACGGAGGCTGAAGTGGCACTGGGAATCAGAAGCAAACAGGTGAGCGTCACTGTCACAAAATGTTCACATGTTCTGTTGATAAAATTTGGTGCTAACACTTCATGGTCATTTGTAAATAAGGGGCCCTCACTTGCCAGGAGGGATGGAGGTACCATATAATTTTTCATAATTCTCACCCAGGATTAATATTAACCCCTTGAGGGTCATTTGCAAACGTGGGTGGAAAGGAACGCTTGGATGTCACAGTCCTGGGACCACCGTGGGTACCTGGTGAGAGCCTTGCAGATGCTTAATGTTCTACAACCGGGCCAGTGTTCCACAGCAAAAATCTAGTCCACCCAAGTGCCCAAACTGCTGCAGTGGAGGGACACCTGATGGTCCAGCCCCCTCTTTGGACACCCGGAGGAACTTGGACCCTGACAGGTTAGGGGCAGGGTCAATTCTAAAACCCAGGCATTTTTGTCCCCACAATTCAGTAGTTATTCGGTGACAGCACATGGAATATAAACAACAAAGTAACTTGACATGATGTTATATATTTAGCTTACTCAAGAAACAAAGTTTAAATCCAGTCATTCTCCTTCCCACCTGACCTACTTTCCTTTGTCTTGTACTAGCACCAGATTATTACCCACCCAGCCTTAACAAGGGTCCTGACTCCACTTACCTCCCTCCCAAACACCACATGAGATGATTCCTCAGCCTGGATGTGGGACCAGCAATTAAAAGAACCTTTAGTGGAAAAGAACTGGTTATGCACAGATACCAACTAAACACTGTAGATTCCTGGTGTCCCACAATAGTAATCATGACAGCTGTTTGCAAGTGTCCCCAAAGTTCATTTAAGACTCTCACTGCTAATTTTGCTGGGACATAAATATGAAACATGTGGACTGCTGGGCTGGACTGCTAAGCTGGGTCTCTAATCCAGGAAGCTCAGTGTCTGCTCCCTGCACCCAGCTCCCTGTTCTGTTCATGCATATGCATCAAGAAGCTGTTTAGTGTCCATTTTAATATCTTAAACAGTGCATTTCAATATTGTCTTCATCCACAAATACGTGTACCACATAGTAGTAATGATCAATCTTAGTATTTGCTTTCTTTGGTCTTAGAGAGTCAGATAAATGGATAGCAAAGATAACAAAGTTATAGAGGGCTATAATATAGTATTTCCTTTATTTAAATGACAGGATTTATTTAAAGAGCTTAGATATAACATCCTTGCATTTATGGCATCATTAAGCGTCTGAAGCTGTTACATTATAAAAACTTCATTTCTAGCGAGATGTTATCAGTTAGAGAAGAGCTCCTAAATTTGAGGGGTTGCTGTCATCTCAGACAGAGTCCCTAAAAAATGTCAGCAATCTGCAGTATTGCCATCATGACAAGAACCCAGACAGATGAAATTTGGAAAGCCCTGTGGCTTTCTAGTGTACAGACATAAAATGGTATTTCAGAGGGAAAAGCCTGAATTACAGAAAGTGATAAATGAAATGGTCTAACATGCACTTCCCTTTCAAAGAACTAATATGTCTTTTGTCGATAATAACATCTGTCAGTAATTATGAAAAGAGATGACAGATGCATAGTACTTAATATAAGCCAGGGCAGTTGTATCACTGACACAGATTCATTAATCCCCATAGCATCTCTACGAGGTGGGTACTACAATTATCCCCATTTTATTGGTGAGGAACTTGATAGACACAGAGGGTAAATGACATTTACAAGGTCGACAGCGAGAAACCAACACAGGTGTTCCAGCTTGAGTCTACGCTCTTGGCCACTTCTCTTTTTTTTTTTTTTTTTTGGTGGTGGGGAGATAATAAGGTAATTCTGGTGGGGGGTGGGGAGGTAATTAGGGTTATATGTCTATTTTAGAGGACGTGATGTGGGCTGAACCCAGGACCTTATGCTTGCTAAGCATGTGCCCCATCACTTGAGCTGTGCCCTCCCCTCTAGAGTCTATGCTCTTAGCTGCTAATCCTCACTGTCCCACATGGTAACTGTGGGGGAAGTACAGTTCATTCATTCACTCATTAAACTCAGCCTTCCCGGTGCCTGAGATTCAGCAGTAAACAAGACAACATGTTTCCTGCCTTAAATGAGCTTGTCGCCTCCTGATATATTATCTTCATTTTACCCAGGAAGAAACAAGGTCAAGAAGATTAGCCTTTTCCTGTTAACACCGGAGGATACATGAGGTGCTTTATTTCAATTCTGCCATTTGACTTACACCATGGGGAGGGAAAGCTGCCTTGCAAATCCTGGAGCTCACAAACCTGTTAATCCTGAATTTTTTTTAACACTGTCCCTTACTTGATACTTGACCTGAGAAAGGATGAAGTAAACCTAAAAATGTTCTAAGAGAGCTTGTGGCTTATACAAGGTAACTAACCAGCCACTGTTTACTATCCTAACAGGAATCTGTAGGCATATTTCTTTTCTTTCTCTTTTTTCCTTTTTATGGGCAGCTTTTAAAAACCAAATCAAACCAACCAAACCAAATCACTGATAATTCAACAGCAGGTTCTAAATCACCCCCAAGACAGCAGCTAAACTCGGTTTAGACTTACAATGCGGTTTCTGGTGGTTGGATTGAAGAATGTATCTCTATCCTGAATATAAAAGTCTTTCATGGAGCTCTTCTCAAATAGGGCAATGAAAAACTCTTGTTCCGGTTGTTGATACTTTCATCCACTTGGAGGACTTTCATCAAACAGCGGAAGTTATCAAAGGCTGAGGACCGGGTTTTCAAATCATTGGGCTTCAGAGGCAATATTATGTGCAGTATCTCAGCGTATGTACAGAACACCTCCCACAGGGGGTGTACTTTTGCAAATACAAGCTTGTCATCCAAAACCTATATTGGGAGAATGAAAACACAAACCAGGAAAATATTTTCACATTTTTAGTATACAGATTTTTCCTACGTTGCTGGTAGTTAAAGCACTTGTGCAAACACACACATATGTCACACTGGTAAAAGTGAAGATATAATAAAAATAGATTTGCAATACATCATACATTTTTGCCTTAAAGATAATTTCTTTGTTGAAATTACTGAAAAGTTTTTTAAATTCCTTACAGTTCCTTTATAAAATAACCAATGTTTTAGATAAAGAAAAGCAAACTTGTTAATTTTTAGTCCAAATTAGTAACTAAAAATAGAAACACCAAAATATTCTTTGCAGTGGTATTGTAATGACAATTTTTTAAATTTCTGAAACCTAGAACTATTTACATATCTGTTCAATATATTGTTAAACAGCCATTAAAAGGGATTTAAAAGATTTATATTTATTGATATGGAATATATAATAAAAGGAGAAAACAAAAAAAAATGTGAAATAATAATTTTCCTTTTTGGAAGGGAAAAATATCTTCATTTGAACAAAAAAAAGTTTAGAAGGATTTTATGATCCTTTATATATAATTAAGGTACAGATGGTTTTTAATTCCACTGTTCTTTCACTTTCAATTTTGGGGGTAACTTTTTATAATAAAAAAATCTTTAAAAAGGTTCTTGCATAAATACATTAATAGATATATTTATGACTATATTCTCTGGCTATTAAAAAAGATCTCCTAGCTGTGGATCTGAAACTTACATTCCATAATGCAGATTCTGACTGACTCGCCTCCCAGCCCACAGCAAAGGCACGGCTAGTGTGACATGTTTCAAATACCATTCCAAGGAACATGCAGGCTCCCAGCCAATGGCTGCAAGGGGACTGACACTGATCTGGTTGCTCCCAGCTGCAGACCATCACAGATGAGGTTAGATCCACAGGCTCATATTTTCTCTGTCAAAAGAAATCAGAAAGTGTTAGGCTTTTACTTACACCAGGGAACAAGAATTTGTTTTTTTATGCAAAAAAATAACAACAAACCAATTTGAACCTGATGAAAAGACATTTACTCAAAACAGCACAGTAGCAATGAAGGTGCTCTGGCAGACAGGGACTTGTTGGATTCCTGTGAGTGCTGGACTCCTCACATGGAATTTCCTTGGCACTCCAGAAGGCCTGTGGTTGTCCTCATGGGTTTGTGGCCATAAGTGGTGCACAAAAGTCTCTGGCTTTGCCACAGTTTCAAAGCCTTTTTGGCTTATGAAAGGTTTTGCCCTCAAATGGAGTTTTCTTGAGTCCAGTCACTGATGTCATTTACCAGAGTTACAGTCCAGATCTGATATTCTAGACTCTTAATATCTTGCAGACATTCAAATGGTTCAGGTTTGGATGTGTATTCACCTCTGCAGGCCTGGACCAAATCCGATAAAGACACCCGGACAAGTTCAGCAAAATACAAAGAAATTTTTCTCTCTGCAAGACTGAAATGTCTGTGAAGCTATAAAAACATCTGCACCTACAAAAATAGGGAACCAACTCATCAATAACATATCTATCCATAATGCATGGACATTCAAAATAAATACTGTATTTACTCCTATTAAATTCTATCTTGCTTTTGCCAAACTGTGTCCTAAACTGAAAGGAAAGTAGGTAAATGTAGAGAATTTTTTACCTTTTAAGAGAAAAAGGAACCCTCCTACTCGGTTGGTGGGAATGTAAATTGGTGCAGCCTCTATGAAGGACAGAAAAGAGGTTCCATAAAAAAATGAAAATAGACTTCCGTGTGATCCAGCAATCCCATTCATGGATATATGTTTGGAGAAAAATTTAATTCAAAAAGACACATGCACCCCAATGTTCACAGCAGCACAATTTAAAATAGCCAAGACACTGAAACAACCCAAATGTTCACTGACAGATGACTGGATAAAGAAGTTGTGGTATATTATATATATATATATATATAGTATATATACATGTATGCATATATATACACACGCATATATACACATGAACACACACACAAATGGAATACTGTTCAGCCACTAAAAAATAAAATAATGACATTTGCAATAACATGGATGGACCTACAGGGTATTATGCTAAGTGAAATAAGTCAGAGAAAGAAAAACAAATATTCTATGTATTAACTTATATGTATATCTAAAAAATAAAACAAATTAATGACTATAATAAAACAGAAATAGACTCATAGGTACACAGAACAGACTGGTGGTTACCAATGGGGAGAAGGAGATGAGGGGAGGCAGGAAGGGGTTAGGGGATTGAGAGGTAAAAAGTACTAAGTATAAAATGGATAGGTTACAGGGCTGTATCATACAGCACAGGGAAATATAGCCATTATTTTATGGTGACTTTAAATGGAATATAATCTATAAAAATGTTGAGCCTCTGTTTTGTACACCTGAAACTAATATGATGCAAATCAACTACTCAATTACAAAATTTTTAATCAAAGTTTTCTTTTCATATTATTTGCAATAAGTTAGAAGCCAGCACTGTCAACAGAAACATAGTGCAAGTCACAATTTTCCAGTAATCCCATTTAGAAAATAAAAAGGAACAAGTGAAATTAATTCCAGTAATAATTACATTTATCCCAAAATATCCAATATACTATCATTTCAAAAGTGTGATTGACACTTTTAAAACTTATTAATAATATTTTACATTATTTTTGTTGTACAAAGTCTTGAAAATCTATTATGTATTTTCCACTTATAGAACATCTCAATTCACAATAGCCACATGTGGCTGGTGGCTACCATACTACACAGACCAGATTACACCATTCACACTTCTGATAAATTAACTGCTCTTACTTATTTAAAAAACTTGCAGAAAAGGGTTTAGATATTCCCTCTATCAAACAAAGCAACCTTGACAGGTGGGGATTATTTTCATTATAAAGTGAAAAATAAAGGTAAGAGAGCCATGCTTACATGTATGTTAAGGTAACAATACCTTCTTAATTCATTCAGGACTTTACAATCTTTCTTCATATGCCAAGGATTCACTGTCACTGCGCAATGTTTTTCACTACTATCATCTTTGTGATTGAGAGGCTTCTGATGACCCTGCTTTGTGCTTCTGTACATAAAGTAACAAAACAGAGAAAAAGACCTTATTAAAGATAATTTAGGGGGGAGGGTATAGCTCAAGTGAAAGATCATGTTCTTAGCATGCACAAGGGCCTGGGTTCAATCTCCAGTAATTCTTCTAAAAATAAAATAAATAAATAAAAACCTAATTACCACCCCCAGCAAAAAATTAATTTATTACTTTAATTAAAAGTTTAAAAAAGATAATTTAGTGCAGGCTTATCAGGCTACAAGAGCTACAATGAATGCCCCCACCCATTAATTTAGAAGAAGTCTCACAGTATTTCTCAACATAAAGGCTAAAATATAATTGAGAACACTTCCTGATGGTCAGCATCATTTTAACAAAAATGTAGATAATTACGTCCCTGTTGTCAAATTTCTGTCAGAGTTGGGCATGGAACATTTAGTTAGTAAAAGTGATTTTGCAGCTCTCTTTGAAAGAAATGCTGAGAAATGATCTTTTCTGTTGGAAATTAGCCTGCTTTTAAATTCTTCAGTAGGCATAAGTGTTTACAAACCAGGCAGGAACTGGATTATATTTTACATATACTTTAGAAACTGATTTGAATTTTGCCCTCTACCTGCAAGGCTATTTCTTAGGTAATAACATAAGCAGGCCACTATACTAAATTTTGTTTCCCTGTTTGCTTAATCCTCACAACAACTCTGTAAGCTGCTATTATTACCCCCATATAACAGATAAAGAGCTTGAGGCAGAAAATAATTTGGGTAACTTGGTAAATGGTGGAGCTGGGTAAGACTGCAGCCAGTCTGAAACTCAGGTCCATTCTTCTCACCAATGTCTGATACTGCTACCTACATTCAGCAATGACCGCTAATTTCATATTTAAGTGTGTCATTTCTAAAAGTGCAAAGCTATATTAGTACTGCTGTGTAAATTATCCGTTTGAGATGTGATTGCCAAAAAAAAAAAAGAAATAAAATCAGGGTGCCACTGAGGGGGGGCAAACTGCATATGGACGGACACAAGGGGACTTTGTGAGGACAAAGTTGCACAAATCTAGAAATAGCTAAAATGGCTGACTTGTACAATTATAATGTGTGAATTTCATGGCCTGTAAATTACACCTTAATACAGATATTAAATTAAGAAACTGGGATACAAAATTAAGACTAAAACACATATATAAATCACACAAAGAACAACAGGCAAATATCATTATTTACTGCACCATTGTCCTTGATGCAGCTTCCTATCCTCACCCATTCCTGAAAGGATGATTCATTTTTAAAATAGTCTTTTAATTTATTCAGCAAATAATTTTTGATTGCCTACTATGTACCCAGGACTAGTCTAGGCAGTTGGAATAGATAAATAAACAATACAAAAGTCCTGTCCTCACGGAGCTTTGTTGGAGTCTAGCTGGGATGGGGGTGGAGATGACAATTCACACAACAGAGCAGCAGAGGAGGTGGCATGTTAGGAAAGAGGAACCATGGAAAAATCAAAAAAGGGCAAGGTAAAGAGAGTTTAGGGTATGGGATGAGGGTGATGTTGTATTAAATACCAGAGCAGGCCACACTGAGGACTGAGGTTAGAACTAAGACTTGGAGGTGAGAAGTCCCAGGTGGACGGAATAACCATCACCGAGGCCAGCGTGCACTTCGCATGTTCCAGAATGGGGGCACGGCTGGAGCTGCGGAGAAGGGTCAGTGCAGATCCTGTATGGCCTTGGAGGACGTTGTAAGGACTGTGGCTTTTACCCAGAGTGAAATGGGGAGGCACTGCAGAAGGACGACACAATCTAACTTAGGTTTTCGAGGCTCACTTGACTGCCAGGTGAGAATAGTCGAAACGGGTCAGAGATGAAAGGAGGGAAGCCTCTGAGAAGGGCTGTGCAGGAGGAGAGGACAGTGGCTCAGGGTAGGGAAGCAGCAGTGGAGGCAGGAACCATGGTGAGAAGTGGCTGGGTTCTGGATATGTTTTAAAGGCAGTGTTAAACCAGATCTATTGACAGAATTCATGTGGTATGTCAGTGAAAGTCAGAATAACTCCAAGTTTTTTGACCCAAGCAGCTGGATGGATTAAGTTTCCACTAACTGAATGGGGGAGGTTGCAGGAAGAACCAGTTTGGGGTGTAGGAGAACAAAGAGCTCAGTTTTTACACATGTTGCTTTTAAGATATCAGAGTTTCAAGTGAAGATGTCAAATCAGCAGAAGATTGTAAGAGTCCAGAGTTGGAGAGAAAAATTCTAGCAGGAGACAGAAATGTGGGAATCATGGGTCACACAGGTGGCACAGGAAGACATGAAACCCAGGTACTCAAACATTAAGATAACCTGGCATTAACCATAGAAGTTGTCCTTGAGGGCCTGCCTACTAGGTGTGGATATCAGTCCTATTTCCTGACCACTCGAGTTTTAAAAAGCAACTTACAAATTAATTCGTGCAAGACACTGCCTCCAGTGGGTGGGTCCAGAGCTGGAGTGGGAGAATTGGATGGTGCACACTACTCCCTACAGTAGAATGTGTGTGTGTGTGTGTGTGTGTACACATGTGTGTGTGCGCAGGGGGATGAGATACACCTGGCTTAAGAAAAAGAGCTAGTAAGTCTAGAAGCTGAAAGATGAAAGAACATCCAGATATGGTAGAGGGAACAGGGGAAACACTGTGTACTGTAAGACATATCCCCATAATGCCATTTCCCACCATCCTTTCATCAGGAACACAGTTGGAAAGGGGGGAATTATGTAGATACGTGTGATGTACACAAACTTTCTGAGTATGTAACACAGAATATCTACATATGTAGCAAGTTAGTGATATTTATATATGCTTCAAGTTTAAAAACAAGTTCACAACAGAGGGAAAATAAAATACTGAGGAGTGGTAGAAGTATCATAGAAGGCCTTTCAATGCTCAGAATGGAAGCAAAAGCAGCTTCACCCAACAAAGAACGTCAATAAGGGTCAAGAATGTTTATATTTGCTTAAGAAATTGAGAGTTACAACTTCCTGCTTTAAAGAATTAACATAAGACAGATACCACACTATAAGCAACGTCTATACTGGAGCTTTCTTAAAGCTATTTTAGTTCCTGCTTGTTCTGATGTACTCCAGACACTCTGCAAAGAAAACCTTCTATTCAAAGGCTTAAAGGAATAAAATAAGAAATAACACTGCATTCTTTTCAGTGGTCTCTGTACTGAAAGTCACTTGCAAATGCAGCACCCTGCCACAGGTCTACATTTTTAACAATAAAGACCTTTGCGCAATTTTTCAATTGCTATGTGACTTTGGGTCAGTCTCTCACTAAGAAGCAGAATGGAGTACCAGAAAATGACACATCAGGTCTAAAACTACAGATGTGGGAGATGAACCTACACCAGGAAACAGCTAAGTGGGAGGGTAAGGTTTACCTTTTAAGTTACCGTAAGTGCAGTTACACCTGCTCCCTGCTTCCCCTTTGAAGTGAAGAGCTAGTCTTTTCCAGAAAAGCTCTCATTCTGAGAACTGTCTTCTTTAAAATATTCGGAGATTCTCTTTTAAGGTTCTTGCACTTTTAAGCCTTTCCCCAACTCTACATCCTATAACAAGTGTAAAAATTATCCTATAGCCTATTGTTACAGAACATACTCTACAAAAGCTGAGGTTTCCCAGGGTTTGGATCCCAGAACTCTGCTACCAGATAATCCTAAAGCTTTCCTTCCATAACAGACTCTTCCGCCAATTCCCAGCTGTGGGCAAATTCGGCTTCTCAGATCAGGTAACTTTCTAACTCTGCCTACGAACACTCTGCTGCCAGTAAAGGAACTCTCAGACAGAAAGCACACAATGCCCCTAGTGAGGGTTGCCTCCTTCAATCAATCAAGATGCCATCACCAAGCAAATATTTAAACCTACTGCAAAACCTCTAAAGACATCTTACAAACAATATAGTTTGTATAGATGCATACTATTTGCTCTGGAATAGTGATTTCCAATGGAAGGAACAAAGGACCACATGACCCAAGCAATTTTTTAAAACTGCACATAACCATCCCTCTTCACGTGAGGATTCAGGCAAGACGGTCTTACAGGCCTAGGTGTAACAGAATGACAGCACCTCTAGGAGTAGGTTGAAAAGCAGCGAGGTAGACTTCTAGTGAGAGGGGGTGATGTAATAGGCCCCATCGCCCACTTACCTACCAGCACAGGACAGTCATCTCAGATCGAGAACAAACACTTTGGGAAACAGAGGTTGTTTATATTTTTATGGTATTCTGGTGGAAATAATGCCCTGAGTCATGTGAAGTTGTGGCTGCAAAATTGAACAGGGGACTGGACACTTTCACATTCAGGACAAAAATAGCCCCTGGATAGCCACCATATCTGCTCTCCCCTTTGCCTGTTCACCCCAAAAGCTGCAGGACTCTCCTGCTTGCAATGACACCCACCACTTCTCACAAATTCTTGCCAAGTTCACATCAGCAGCTGGTGGTGTCAAAGTCACCATTTGTACTGCTATGAAGTCCCTCCATTTCTTTATATCCCTTCTATTTTCTCTGTTGTCTTCCTAGCTCCACTTGCATTCACAAGATAGTTACCGCACTAACATTGCCTCTGTAATCAGTCCAGGATATAGGAAGTAGAGATTCAACTGTAACCAGTCCCAGAATACTTGTCATGCCACACTAGTGTCCCAAAAAATACTCTGGCATCCCTCATCTCACTCAAAGGACCACTGCATTACTTAGAGGTTGTAAAATTAGAGGGCTTTCTCTACTGGGAAACACTGTGGCTTGTGGTAGAGTTGTGATTTCAGTTTTTGCAACTACTTACAGGCAAAAAGACATGGCCCGCAAATTGTCTTCAAGCATTTGGTATTTAAACTTTCATTAGATACAGAGCCGGTGGACTAACCGTAATCTATGAACATATGGTCATATTATCAAATAATGTTCATGTCTACCTTACAGACATGTAAGAACTTGGATTACACCTGCAAGCCTCTAGGACTTTAGAATTAGATGTGAAGCATCCTGTGAGATAAAAAACCTCCTATCCAGTCACAGAACACAATTATAGACAACATGACACTAATGTCACTGAATACATTAGTATAGTCCATGTATGGTTAAGTTACATCTCCAATTTCTCAGAGCTGGAAAGGAGATGTCTAGAAAAGCTGGAAAAGCCCAATTACCAAAACAGCTCAAAAGTTAATGCAGACTCCTGCACCTCCCAGAGCAGAGGGCGGAGGGGGCATTGCCCAACACTCTGTCCTCCCCCAGGATGTGGCATGTGGGGAAGCAGGCAGGAATGGGTGGCTGGGACTCGGAGGTGGAGAGGTGATGAAAGCAAGAGTGGAACTGCTCTGGTCCTAGAAAAACAGAGCTGTAAAAAGCTCGGCTTCAGTTCAACCAACTCCCTCTCCCACTTTCCCTCCCACCTACGTGACAAACAGAGCACAGCCAGGCACTTTCTGCCCATGACGGTGACTACTAGTAGGAAAGGGACCAGGATAAAAGCATGCCCTATAAAAGATCAGTCTGATTTTAAGGCTATGTTATAAACAATGAACAGCACTGTCAGAGTGGGACACTTGTGTGGCGCTCAAGTAGGGAGGAGGAGGTTGAGGATCCATTTCCAGCACTTCCATGTCTTTTATCACTCCTATTTCTGACCTTTCCTTTGCCACTTTTTGAAGCACTGCCATCACTGGCAGGTAAAGGGGCAGCAATGTGACTTGGCCGTTTGGCTGATGGGGCTACATTTCCCAGCAGTGGAATGAAAAGGCACTGGAAGAGGATCAGCTGGAAGATGTGAACTGCGGTCCTGGCCTGTGCCAAACACTAACCAGGTGACCCTGGGTTAGGCTCTTAGTCTCTCTGGGCTTCCGGCTGTTTACTTATAAAAGAAGGTTTTGTCATTGCACAAATATATCCAATATGAAATGTAACATGAAAGTCAAACATAATGACATCTCACCTGCTTGCCTCAGGGAACTGTACAAGCACTGAACACTATGTGAATGTAAACACAGTCTTAAGAAAACTATTGAGGTAAAGCACTAAACTGAACATGGAGATAAAGTTTTATGGATTTTCTTGGCTTTCTTTTTTAATTGCAACACTGAATTAATAGTTATTAGCTATAATCCACACCACCACCACTGCGAATAAATAAAGAAGGTAAGCACTGCCTGGATGCCTGTTATTGCCCGATGCTAAGCAGGGTGAGGGGTATAAAGGAGGCTGAACAAGTGAGTCTTCTCCAGTTACCAGCTAAGTGAGGAGACACATTGGAAACCACCCAGGAATGGTACCAAGTCAGTACTCAAATCCAAGATTACAGACTACTGATCATAAACAGTACAGGAATACAAAGAGGAGCTAGAAGTATTTGGAATAACTAGGGAAGACTCTATGAAGGGGATGGGGCTCCAACTAGTTCTCAGGGCAATTCTAAGCTGTTTTAACTGAGGACTGGATAGGAAAAGGCTGGTGACTCCTGGTTTTTAATAAGGCACAGTTTACCCTAGGAGGCTAAGTTACATAATGATTGGAACAAATAAGGTAAGTCCAAAATGATGAAGGGTCGAGACTCCCTGGCTGAGATCTGGTTGTGTTAAGTCTTTGACTTGACTGTAGATGTGGGAGCACCAAAACTGTAGGTTGACTGAAAGGGGGGGAGAGAATATCCAAGAATTCAGCAGAAGGAAAAATTCATGTATCAGGGATGAAAGCTCTTCATCAGAGTTTCAGCAATCAGAATAGACACTTGAAACCAAAAACATACAGTTCAAGAAGCTGACAAAATATGGAGGGTGGTGAGAGAAAGATAAATCAAAGACCACTCCAAGCCTTTGTGTATTCAAGACCGAAAGAATGATTATCCCACTGAATAAGTGGAGACGCTGCAAGAAAAAAGATTATGAAATCAGCTTTAGACATGTTGAATCTGACGTATGAGCTAAGAGTAGGTTTTCTCTAAGAAGCTCAAAATTCAAAACTGAAGCACAGATGTTGAGTACAGGCTTAAGATGCAGATGGACAAGACATGATAAATCTCCTAAAAAAACATAGGCAAAACATTATCTGACATAAATCTTAGCAACATTCTCCTAGGGTAATCTACCCAGGCAATGGAAATAAGAGAAAAAATAAACAAAAGGGACATAATTAAACTCATAAATTTCTTCACAGCAAAGACAACCATAAGTAAAACAAAAGGAAACAACAACCTACGAATGGGAGAAAATATTTGCAAATGATACGACTAACAGAGGCTTAATTTTCAGAATATATATAACAGCTCATACAACTTAATAACAAAAAAACAAACAACTCAATCTTAAAATAGGCAGAAGACCTAAACAAGCATTTCTCCAATGAAGACACAAATGGCCAATAGGCACATGAAAGAATGCTCGATATCACTAATAAACTGAGAAATTCAAATCAAAACTATAATTAAGTATCAGCTCCCATCATTCAGAATGGCCATCGCTCAAAAGTTCATGAATGATAAATGCTAGAGAGGCTGTAGAGTGAAGGGTACCCTCTTACACTGCTGGTGGGAATCTAGTTTGGTGTAGTCATTATGGAAAGCATGGAAATCCCTGAAAAAACTAAAAGTAGACTTACCCTATGACCCAGCAATCCCACATCTGGGTATATAACTGGAAAGAACTCCAATGTGAAAAGATACCTGCACACCAGTATTCACAGCACCACTGTATACAAGAGCCGAGACATGGAGGAAAGCTAAATGTAGCAACAGATGACTGGATAAAGAAGTTGTGGCATATTTATACACTGGAATACTACTCTACCATGAATAGGACAAAATAAAACCATTTGCAGCAACATGGATGGAGCTAGAGATCGTCATTCTAAGTGAAAGCAGCCAGAAACAGAAAAATACCAAATGATACCACTCATATGTGCAATGTAAAAAAAGAGAGAAAAAGACACTGTGAACTCATCTACAGAACAGAAACAGACTTGCAGACTTAGTAAACAATCAAGGTTACCAGGGAAAGGGGATAGGAAGGGATAAATTTGGGAGTTCGAGATTTACAAATGTCAGCCACTATATATAAAAAGAGATTTTAAATTAAGTTTCTTCTATATAGCACAGAAACCTATGTTCATTATCTAGCAATAACCTATAATGAAAAAGCTGATACAGCCACCAACTGAGGAAGCAGGAGAAGAAAGGAGAGTTAGTTATGCTGGGCTAGAGCCCACTTCTAAAATCCTTGTCAGCCACTGAGGCTGCCCCGAGTACACTGAGCTTTCCTCCCACGGACAGGCTGACATGACATGCGTCCTGCAAACCTGGGGCAGCAGAGGCCGTCCCCAGGTCTGGCCCTAGGGGAGATGGGAGCAAGTCCACCTGCTCCCCTTGGGGCAGCACCCCTCCCTGCAGCCCCCGCCACCTGACTGCACCACGCCTGCATCTCAGGAAACCACTGACTTGAAAACAACTGATCCACGAACCTGGGGCAGTGGCAGGGAGATGGGCAGCGACCTGGCAAGCTGGTAGACTTGCCCCCATCTCCCCCATGGCCTGTCCAGGGCTCGGCCTCTGCTGCTCCAGGCACGGTCCGCAGGTCAGCCTGCTCTCGGGAGGAGGGCACGGTGTGGTTGAAGGCAGTGGCGGGTTATGGGGTCTGCCCATGGGAGCCCTTGGATTTGCTTCAAACTCCCCAGCGCATGGCCTGAGCTTGGCCTCTGCTGTCTCAGGTTCGTGGAACTCAGGTTACAGGTCAGCCTGCTCCTGGAAGGCGGGTGCTGTGCTGTCAGGGAAAGGCGGCAGCTGCGATGGCGGGATTGGGGCTGCCCTGTGAGAGCGCGGGGGTTGCAACAATTTCCCGCTGCTGCTGCAGCCATCCCAGCACACTCATCGCACCGAGCCCATCTCCCAGGAGCAGACTGACCTGTAACCTGAGTCCCACTAACCTGGGTCTTTAGAGGCCGCCCCCAAAGTCAGGCCGCAGGTAAGATGGGAGCAAATCCATGGGCTCTCATGGGGCAGTCCCCATTCCATCCGAGGCCCCGCGACCGCACCGCACCCACCTGCAAGGAGCAGGCCATCGTCTGAGGGCCAGTCGGAGATGCTCTGGAACCGTCCGGTGCCCTCCCAACTCCCGGGGCTGTACCTGCTCTCCTAAACCCGTGCATAAGCGGCGGCAAAAACACGGTGTTCAGGAACTACTAATACCGGGGTTACCACGAACCACAGCGGTGGCTAGGACCCGCCTCAGGGTCCTAACGGGACGCGCGGCCGGGACCTCACCTCCGCACCCCTCCCTGGGCTCCTCCTCAGCTGCACAGCCCAGGCGTCACCCGCCGGCTCCCCGAGCAGCGCGCCCCCACCAGCGCCCTCTTAACTGTCCGGCAGCGGCAGCCGAGCCGCGGGCAAGCGGCGGCCCAGGCCCCAGGCCGTGTTCCTCTTCCAGGAGCTGGTCCAGGAGCAACCGGCTGCCGCCAGCTTCCACGCGTTCTGGGTGGGTTCCGGCGTCCGCGCGTCTGTCCGTCTGCGCGTGTGCGCCCCTCCTCCTCCCGCCCGCAGCGCAAACTGCTCGGGTGGGTCTCCTGCTTTACCGGCCCTGGCCGCTGGGGCCGGGAGGAGCCAGGTGGGGCCCCTCCTGCTTGTCCCGCCGGGTCTCCATCCCCAGAGCCTTCACCCAGCCACCGACTGGGTCCTGGCATTGAACTAGAACCACGACTGCCCTAGGCCAGGCCTCACCAACCCAGCCCCACTTTCCCTGCTCAACTTCCCCTCCCTGTTACTACCCTCCCACCACTGGCCAGGCCCAGTCTCCCACCAGACCTTGAAGACAGGGCTCCTTCTCCTCACACCATGGTCCCTGCCCTGACACTCCATCCTGCTAGGTCCTAACCTATGGCCCCTACACCCACAAGCTTACCCCTCATGCCTCAGCACAGGACACCCAACATCCTGAAATTATCCCCCTCACCTCTCAGCCAGGTCATTTCCACTTTGATCGGGCCCCACACCTCTCAACCTGTACCCCCACACCATGGGATCCCCTTAAATCTGAGTGCACCCCTACCCTGAGCTCACTCACTCACCCTTCACCCTGTGGTTGGGGTGGGGAAATCCGTGCTCCAGTAATGATGACTACTGCCACCAGTGGGGGATCGAGCCTAGTGTGCACCTTCAGAGTTAATGTCTGAGGCTACAGGGTGAGGCAGGCTGGGATGAAGGTGGTTCCAATTCCTGCCTTGGCACCCTGATCCCCGCAGCCTGTGCCTGAACTGACCTGATGGGTCAGGTTGATCCCAGACTGCCAGCCACTGGCCTTGGGCTTTCGGTGGTTGATGGTCCTGATGGTGATCTGGACTCCTAGGGCGGAGGCACTGGGCACGCGGACCTTTGGGGTGGGGGAGTTCAGAGTATGCACTTAATCCCAGGGTTAGACATCAGATGGTGGGCTGTGTGCATGGGGCTTTGTGCATGGCATGGACTCAGCACAGGTGGGTGCAGGGAACTTGTTCATTCACACCAGGCCAGAGGGAAGAGGGAAGGGAGCTTTAAAAGTGTCAAAGTGAGGAAGCCAAAGCTTTAGAGCAAAGTAGGAAGGTGCACTGGCCAGGCCACCATGGATCTTGCCGCAAAACTTGTCCCTTGCATCAGGGGAGACTGGCAGTTGACTGGCCAATGAGACATCCCCTGCTGTGGTATAGTTTACAGGCAATTGAAGGGATTTTGAAAGGTAATTTTAATCCAATAATTTTCAGTTTCTCTGTGGTAGATTAGGTCCAAAATCATGGTGAGTCTGGCAGGGATCCTGCCTGAAATCCAGCCTGGGACAGTAGAGGACCCACCCAGGAATCATCCACTTAGCTCTCACCAAAAGTCACTGTAATAGAGAAGAACAAATCTGACTCCATATTGGATCTGTTCCTTTTCCTTTAACCCTCTGCCGTGTTATCTAGGCTTAGACTTGCAAGCTCTGCACTTTTTGTAAAACAGTGTTGCCTTTAGCCTGAAATAAACAGGAGAGCCTATTCTCAAAAGTCTGAGCTTTAAGGATATTAACACTTTGCACTCCTATAAAGATAACAAGTTGCAGAATAGAAAAAGTTTGTTTTGTTGCAGGTTTTGCAGGAACACCATGATCTGACCCACGTGGACAGCTGCAAAGGATTCCAAGAACAAAGAATTCCTACACCAACAAGTTTGAAACAACCAACCACAGCCCCTCCCCTTTTTAGTAGAAAAGGAGCCTGAAGTTGACATGGGGAAGATGGTTCTCCAAGATATTAGTCCGCCATTATCTTGGTTTACAGCTGTTTACGTAGACCAGGTCATAGTGCCTCTGTAAATCCCCTAACAAAACAAAAGTAGTTTTCTATTCTACAACCTGTTGTCTTTATATAAGTGCAAAAGTGTTAATATCCTTAAAAAATCAAAGCCTTGAAAGTAGGCTCTTCTGTATATTTAAGGCTAAAGGCAACATTGTTTTACAAAAGCTGCAGAGCTAGTAAAACTAAGCCTAGAAAAGAGGGCAAAGGGTTAAAGCCAAAAGGACAGATCTTCTATGGAGTCAGATTTTTTCTTTTCTATTATACTATATTCTATTTTTGTTTTAAGTATATAAGAATAAAGTTTAGCCTTTTCCCATTTTAAATTGTGCAATTTTAAGGAGCATTAATTGCATTCACAGTGCTGTGAGACCAGCACCACTTGTTTCAGACTATTTCCTTCCTCAAAGTAAAAGCTTGTATACAAAGAGCACCCCACGTCTTACCTCCCCCAGCCCATGACAAGCCCTAATCCCCTTTCTCTCTCTATGTCTTTACCTATCCTGGAGGTTCCCTATCAATGAAATCGTATAAAAGGTGGCTTTTTTTTGGTTTGTCTGCCCACATATCTTAAGTAGGGACGGGTGAATTATTTTTTTTTTGTTTTCACGTGAATTAGCATTTTTGTATTTTGAGAGGAAAGTCCAGATGGATTAAAGATGAGACGTACCAAATGAAGCCCTTTTAGTAACTCTGTGTATAATCTCGGGGTAGGCACTGCTGTTCTAACTGTGAAACCAGAGCCAGAAGGGAGATGCTTAGCTCTTCTTGTGGCAAAATAAATCCAAACAAAAGCAGAAAACAAAGGCCAAGAAAGACAGCTGGAAAGACAAACCACAGCCTGGAAAAACCTTTCCTCATGACCCAAGATCGGAAAAAAGCTTCACATCCCTGTGGTCCAAAAAGCTCTTGAAGCCCAGTGTTCTGAAAAGAAACAAAACACACAGAGTCAGTTCCAACGAGAGGCAGTGCAGGTGGCCGGTTTGTACTGGAGATGCTTGACCTCTCAGGTGAGGACACAGGCAGACAGACAGACTGCAGAGACAGCATTGGCCACCATCACCCTGGCAGGTCTTTAGCCCGGTGACAACCAGCCCTGGTGACAACGTGAGCAGGCAGAGGCCCCAGGAGGTACCCTGGAAGGAAGAGCAAATGGACGCTCCTCTCCGGCAGAACAAGGTGTAGGATGCATCAAAGTGCCACAGGTGCATCCCTTCCCTAGCAGTGCTGAGCCTTAGAGAAGATCCCACCAAAGTGCTTGCACAATTTTCAAAGATAATGTTTCTTCAGTAACATGAATTCAAAATAATCAATATGTCGTCAAGGGATTTTCAGAAGTGACCTGCCCTGGACCCGTACAATACACACACATAAATACACACATATACACATAAATATATACACACATACATACAGGAAAAGAGACAGACAGACTGAAACACAGAGAAGCAGGGGGAGACAGAGAAACAGAGAGAGAGACAACTCAGAGAGGCACTGAGAGACAGAGACAGAGAGAAGGAACACTGGAGCTGGTAATGAGTGGAACTCACATACATTTTCACAAGTCAGTCTATGTGTCAGAACCTGGTCCCAAAGTCGATCCACCCTCCAGGGGAGGGTGTGGGGATCCCACAAGGGTGTGGGAACAGAAGGCAAAAAATAGGAAGCCATTGTGGGGCAGCCCACCACAGAGGCCGAGATGGGACACTGGGGCTGTATGTCAACATGACAGAATGACCTAGGAGGTTGTATGCCAGAGCGGACGATGTCAGAGTTGTATTTAATTTCAGTCTCACGACTGTGAGCGGGGATGCAAGCAGCATGGAAAGTGACTTTCTCCAGACCCCAGGGCAGACCCCGGCCTGTGTGGGGTGTGCTTTGCACTCCGCCAGCCTTCTGTGGGTTCCTTCCTTTGCTGAGTCTGTGCACGATCTCCCTGTGATGCCAGCCCGTGGGGGTGACAGATGCAATAGGTGTTTCTAGGTCTAGAGACAGGATGGCTTCTCTAGGAAGCAGGGGCCAGAATGATCCTCACTGTGCTGATGGGGGATTGGGGAGACCCTGAGAGGCACGTGGTTTGTCCAGGATGATAACACTGCTGAGTAGGGGGAGCCAGGTCTGAACCCAGCTGTGTCTTCAGAGCTGCAGCACTGGTTGCATCCAGGACTCCCCAGGGCTATGGGGGGGCTGAGTTGGTGTCACTGTGTGTGGACATGGCATGGAGTGAGAAATGAGAGATTGGAAGCCCAGAAAGGCCCTTGAGGAGCTTTGTGTCAGGAGGAAGCTTGGAGAAGTGGACCCCAGGAAGTGACCTCACTTCCCTGGCAATAGAGCCCAACAGAACTTGGAACCGAAGTCACCAGGCACCCGCTTTGTAGAGAAGTCCCTACTCAGCTCACCTGGTTGGAGACAGAGGCATGTTCTGCTGCATCCCATTATCCTGAGGCCACAGGCCCCGGAAAGCCCTCAGCGAGGGTCTCTACCAACGCTGCCGGCACTGGGTCAGGTCTCACCCAAGGCGCCTCTGGCCTTTTGGCCAGAGAGACCCAAAGGTAACACAGGGAGGCCCAGGGCAGGCCCCCCCAGGCTGGGCCACCACTCAGATCCCATCCAGGTAGCCACACGGCCCCATCCTGCCTGGTGGAGGTGGAGCAGTCATGTTGGGGATGGGTATCTGCCTCAAGAAAGAGCAGGACAGAGGCCTGGGGGCCCGGTCACGTAGACAGCCCAGGACAAAGCTGGCTGGCTGGGATGTGGAGAGCCGGGGAAGGGTCCTGCCGCCCGAGGTGGAGCCCATGCTCTCTGGGTATGCATTTTCCCTCCCGGATGTCTGAGCTGAACAAGGTTCCGGTCTGATCTAGCAGCAGAGGGTAGAGTCTACAGAATCAGGAGTGTTCCTGGCCGGGAAGGACTCTGAGACTTCCATGCTGGGTCAGCTGCTGGTCACTATCATTGCAGAGCCAGATACCACATGTTGAAAAGAAGCTGATGAATAAGAACACCAACGCCCCCTCCCCAAGTGAAGGACTGGTGTGTCACTCTTCTGAGGGCCAGCGCAGACTCCTGGTGGGTCTGGATATGGAGGGGTCCCCACCACCATGGCCCACAAATCAGTGGGGCAGGCCTCTGACCCAGACATCACCCAGGTTGACGGGTAGCTCAGCACACCCTGGTCTGACCTGGAGCACCGTGCCCGCCTCGCTGCAAGTCAGGTGGAGGACCAGGAGCCCCCGAAGCAGAGACCAAAGGTCAAAAAAGCAGGGCTGGTGTATGTGTGTAGGTGAGGGTGGGGCGAAGGCTGGGCCACACAGGGAGGTGTCCCTAGAGGCTACTGTTGGGACCAGAAAAGAGAATGGCCTCAGAACACCTGTCTGGAAAAATTCAGTCACAGAATACATCCTGTGGGCACTTTCTGGGTGGGAGCTGTCTGGAAAGCTCTGGGAAGATTTCTGTCCTTGTAGAGGCACATGGAAAGGGAGGCAGGTGCGTAAATTTTTCCTCTCTCACAGCATGAGATCTTCCACAAGACTTAAAACTCTCTCCACTTCCAATAGTTACAGAGGAGGCAGGGGCAGGGGAAGATGTCAGAGACCAAAAATGGGACGAACTGGATCCAGCAGGAGACCTCGAGCTCCCTCCTGCCGCTCCTGCAGCTCCTCCTGAACCTGCGTCTGCAGCTGGACTGCTGGGCAACGGAGAAACAGTTCAGGCATCACCACCACCTGGGGTAGAGCCCCCTCTGCACCCACCCACACCTTCTTCTCCAAAATGTTCTCCAAAATTCCACCGTCAGTCCCCCCACAAACTTGACGTCCCTTCCGCTGGAGATGTTTTTGTTTCATTTTCTTTAGTTTCCTTTGCTTGTTTCACATCATTTATGACATCCTTTATTTTTCTTTTTAGAGTTTCATGTAATAAAATGTAGACTTTTCCCCTTTTAAATTGTGCAATTCAGGAGCATTAGGGGCATTCACAATGTTGTGCGACCATCACTACCATCTAGTTTCACACTATTTCTTTCCTCAAAGTGAAACCTTGGATCCAGAGCATGCACTCCCCTCCCTCCTCACCCAGCCCCTGACAACCCCAAGTCCTCTTTCTCTTTGCGTGTCTTTACCTCTACTGGTTGTTCCCTGCCAATGAAATTTTAAAAAAGGATTTTTTCCTTCCTGCCCACATGTTTTCACCTGGGGCTGAGGATTTTTGTTTGTTTTCACTTGAAACAGCATTTTTATTATTTTCAGGGGATATGCAGGGGGATTAAAGATGTGATGCACAAAATGAAGCCCTTTTGGTAACTCTGTGCATAATCTCAGGGTAGACACTGCTGTTCCCCCTGTGACACCACAGCCAGAAGACACAAGGGAGATGCTTAGCTCTTCCTGTGGCAAAAACAAAACCAAACGAATCAAAAAAATTAGTAAAAGCCCAGAAAAATTGCTTGAAAGGCAAACCACAACCTGGAAAATGCATTCCTCATAACCCAAGGTTGGAGAAATTTTTCCCATTCCTGTAGTCCAAAATCCTTTTGAAACTCAGTGTTCTAAACAGAAACAGAACAGACATGGGCAGTTCCAATGAGAGGCAATGCAGGTGGCCAGTGTGTGTTAGAGATGCTTGACCTCTCAGGTGAGAACAGAGGCAGACGGAAACACTGCAGAGACAGCATTGGTCACCATCACACTGGCGGTTCTTTAGTCAGGTGACAACCAGCCCTGGTGACAATGTAAGCAGGCAGAGGCTCCAGCAGATCCCCTGGAGGGAAGAGTGAAGGGACGCTCCTCTTCAGGAGAACAGGGTGCAGGACGCATCAAAGGGCGACAGATGCATCTCTTCCTCAGAAGATCTGATACTTACAGTTCATCCTGCTAAAATCCTTACACACCTATTCAAAGATGCCTTTTCAAGGGTGTTCATCACAGCACTGGTTGAAACAGTCGGAATTAAAGCAACAATAATATTGATGGAGAGGGGATGGGGTCCATTCGTTCTGGTTCATGTGGATGAATGAATGCTGTTCAGTTGGAAAAGTGGGTGCCTGGTCTCAACCCAATGTCAAGGGAGGCCTCAGGGTGGAAGTATGCAGACCCACTCTCTGCATCCAGGGTCCCATCTGCACGACCACATGTGTGTGAAATCAATATAGATGGAAATTGATCTGATTGTGAGTGTGTGAGAGACAGAGATGGAGAGAGACATACTGAGAGACACAGAGACTGAGACATAAGCACCAAATCATTCATGACAGACACCGCTGTGGGTGGGAATTACAAATCACTTCTTTTTTAGGCAATATTTCAATTTTTTGTACTGTGTCTGTATTACTCTACTAATTCTAAAAGGATTAAAATCCTATGCTAATGTGACCCATTCATTACTCATCTATGGAGTAATTAAAGTACATTAATCCTATTTTTAAAAGAATTTAAAGCCTTCTCAGGACTCAGTTCCATTTCAGCTCAGTGGAAGCAGAGGTTCTCCAGGAGGTCGTGTCTCTTCTGAATCAGCATCCAATACAGGTGAGCAAGAAGTACCCGACTTGGACACTGAAGACTACAATAGATGAGAGAGTCTGTTGAGAGAAATTAAGACCTAAATTCAAAGAGAATAATCCCATATTCATGGAGCAGAAGGCTTCATTCTACTAAGATGACAAAGGTCCATGAATAGATCTAAGGATTCAAAGAATGCCTACCCAAATCCCAGGTGGTATTTTGCAGGAATTGACAATCAATCTAAAATTCACGTGGAAAATCCAGGGGGTCAGAATACATGAGTGAATCTTGAAAAAGAAGAACAAAGTTCGAGGAATGGAAAGTCAGATGGAACCCACGGTTAATACAAAACCTCTTTAAGCTGAAAATAACTGAGATTCAAAAGATGCAGAAGAAAACCTGTCATGGAAGCCAATTCTCTCCTTTCCCTTTTCCCTATTAAGTTAGGTTGATAAAAAAGCCTTTAACTTTCACCATTTAACATGGTAGGTACTTTTCTGGTTGGCTCCTGCGTGTGTATAAATAAAACGTTTCTCTCGTTCATCTCCTCTTTACTTCTGTGGGCTCTTTGGGAGGGACTCTGGATTATGGGGACCTGCTCTTTTCTCACCTTCTTTAGTGACATCTTTTGCCCATGGTGAAGTTCTTAAAAAAAAGAAAAGTCTCATTGGTTTTGGGTCAGATTTGGAACATGTATACCTTTGGAGACCCCCTGGAGGAACAATGGGGTTCAATACTGCCTGGAGAATTCACTTGTCAAAATGCCTAACAAGACGCTATTTGCAAGGTTTTTTTTTTTTTAAAGATTCTTACCCTAAAACAAATCCCCTATCTAAACCTCTTGGATGATCAAATATAAAGAAAAAAGGAGAATCATGTCTGGCCTAAGAACACTTGCTTAACAAAACAGAAGGACAGAATCAGTTTCAGAGCAAAAATTAAAATGCATTTATATCATCAACCCTCCCACCCTTTTGTACACTGTCCTCATGTAATCTGCCAGATGGCCCCCTGGAGAAGGCCCTTTGCCCGGAACTCGTGCTCATTTTCAGAGCTCGGCCAAGCGGGAGGTTGGTCCCCAGGGCCTGAGAGGGGCTATGTGTGAAATCTTCTCTGCTGAGACCCAGTGGGCTGAAGGGAACTGTGTTCTCTGAGGGAGAGAGAGCACACCGAGCCTCTGTGGAGGCATCTCTGAGATCCTCCCAAAGGCACACATCTCTAACTCTGGACACGGGAATTTTTGATTGGCATCTTAGTTGGAAATCTCCTCCTGGATAGAAAGAAGCAGATTCAAGATGTTGCAATTGGATGGGCAGGTCGGCCTCTCGAATTAGTCGATGAGGAGGACACGCAATTCTCTGCAGAAGTAGGAACACCCATCCCTGCTCGGCTGACGTCATGTACAGAGAAACAGACGCGACTCTAGGGGGAATTCAAAACCCACCAACCTTTCTTACCGACGTCAACATCCCCACTTTATTCTCCTGTCAGGTCTCTGCACAAAAACTGTGGCTCATCCCCAAATATCACATACCCATCACACTGTACCACTCTGTGTCTGTGTCCAACTCGAGCATTAAGGCCTGTGACCGTTACTGTTAATTCGTGTCCCCCTTTCTGCCCGTCTCCCGCCATCATCCCAGTCCAACCTCGGTGTCTCTCTCCAGGTCAGCAGTACTCTTCCCACTGGCTTCCCATCAGCTTACCTTGCCCTGCTTCCATTGCTTATTCCCCATACGTTACCCACAACGGTCTTATTAAAGTATGAATCAGATCAAGTTGTTCCGCATTGCAAAATACTTTTGTGATTTTCCATTGTATTCAGAAGGATATCCAGAGTCCCTACCAAGGCCCTATGTGATCCGGGCCCTCACCGATCTCTGCAGCCTCAGCTCTCACCGTTCTGCTCCAGCCCAACTTCACCGCCCCGATGGTCCCCACCAGGACAGCTGCGTTTCTAACTCCAAGTCTAGTACTTACACTTCTTCCGGCCTGGGAGGCTTTTCTTGTCTGTTACATACGTGGCTTATTCTTTTGCTTTATTCAGGACTTTGTTCAAATTATTTACCCTCAGAGAGGACTTATCTGACCAGATTATTTAGAATAGCATGCACATATTTCCTATTCAAACATTTTCCCTCCTAAAATGCTTTATGTTTCTTTGTGGCAATTATTAGTACCTGGTAGTACATCATATATTTATTTGCTTACTGGTTTACTGTCTGTCTTTCTTACTAGACCTATATTCATGGAACCACAAATAACTGTTTTAACCAGTAACTTTCAAACCACCTTTAAATGAATTCTTTTATAAGATGAGAATTTCAGAGGCTTCCACGGGTTGCTTAGGGGAAAAAAGAAAAAGGATTCAGGTTGAAATAATTTATTAAGGACCTGAGAGTTGGTTATTTATTTTATACATAGTAGTGTGTACCTGTTAATCCCAAACTCCTAATCTAGCAAAAGACCTAGCTGACTACTATTTTTAAAGGAATTTTTTTTCTTTTTAAACTGGGGTTGTTTGAGATCTCTTTTCTTCTTCATTATTTTTCTTTTTTTAAAGATTTTTTCTTATTATTTTTTTACATTGAGGTTCCGCAAATTGAATCCAGCATGTACTCTACCCCTTGAACTATACCATCCCCTCCAAAGACAATTATTTTTATACTTTGACAATACCATATTGAATTAAGATTTTTGTTCCATTTTCCCTTCATAGAGTTTATAACTGAGGGAGAGAGTCAGAGGAAGCCCTGGGCCAACCCTTCCTTCTCAGCGGGTCACTACACAGCAGAGGAGCTTGGCTGTCTCCAGGCCCAGCTCACCTTTCTGCTCTGAGGGCCGACTCAGGCCACTTCTCTTAAAAGCGGCGTGTTAGAAGCAGCAGAAAGCCAACTAGCGAGCAACAATGACAAAACTGACCCACCTGCAGTTGGACATCATCTGCTCTGAAACGAACCTCTTAAATTTCTTCTTATTAGTGGATGGTTTTCAAAAATATTCCCAAGGAGATGAATCTCACTCCATTTTTCTGGATTTCTTAGGCCTTCTATGACTTTAACTGCAGGCTTCATTTTCTGCACAACATCTGCAGGGAAGCCAGGCAGAAAACGTGAACAGACCCTGCAGGCCGCGGCTGAGGCCTCCCGTCAAACATCCTTGTTGTGCAGAGCCTACGTTCATGGGACCAGTTTCATTACTGCTGTAATTAGTTCTTGTCCAAGTGTCCCACCGGAAATGTTTCTAGATAGAACGTGGCCTGACGCAGATGAGCAGTGGGGATGTGGGGTGCAGATGACACACAGACTGGAAGGAGAAAAGGGAAATGTTTCTTCAGGCTTCAGTTTGGAAGATTTCTGATTTTTATATGGACATTAAACTTGGTCAGGCTGAAGCACCATTTGCTCTAAGACGGGGTGATGTACACGTATCCCTACAACTTCAAAAAATATGTTGAAGCTGGGCGTAACAGCCTAGGGGACAGACAGCTTTGAGTGACACCTCCGTTCCAGGATGCCTATGATCTCGGGCTCACAAAGAGGAAAAGAATACACATATTTTGCCTCTGTAGTTCTATGTGAAATTATTTTGACCCTTGCCGGATGGTGTAAGATCAGAGAGCATGTAGTCTTTCGTACATCGCAAAGACGACAAGTCTTCTTGATGAGTCAGCACACTGTTTCCGATGGCCCGGGGTCTATGCCAGACATTAGCTGTCTAGACAAATACCATACAGCCCCCCATCCCTCAAGGAGATCACAGTGTGTCGTGGAAGATACAAATTTAAATAGATTTTCAAAACAATGTGGTAAGAGTCACTTTGCATCATATATACTATATGTTCAGAGGGGCTCTTGCACTGCCTGGGGCTGTGTTCTAGAAGATAGGGAAGGTGTCAGAGAGGAAATGCTTTCTGCACTGACATCTGACGGATTCCAGCAAATCTGTAGACCAGGAGAGTGCATGGTGGGGACGGGATTCTCAGCAGCTTGCGTGTCTCGTGCAGACCCCTGGTCATGTCTAAGAGCACTTTGCACTTAGGGAAGGAACGTCAGTGAGGCTAGAGGCTGTGAGGAACTAACGGAAGCTGAGGCTGAAAAAAAGCAGCAATGAGGTGATGAGAAGATGTGACGTTAAATCAGAGAGCGTGGACTTCCTCACACACGCAGCGTGGAATTCTTTGCGGTTTTAAGGAGGAGAGTGACACAGATTAGTCATTAAAAGTGAGCAAAGTGGATTGTTCACTCTAAAGTACAGCACTGGGGAGACTAGAAAGGGGTGGGAATTAATGCAGTGGGGAGCGAGGAGCAGGGACTTAGTTGGGGGACATTAAGGAATAGAATTGTAGTACTGATGGGGGTGAGGGAGTGGAAAAGTAAAGGAAAACTCCCAGATGTTTGGCACAGAAAAGAGATGGGACAGTGATGCCATTGTTTGAAAAAGTAAAACTAGTTCTGGGCGAGTGTAAATCCAGACAAACAGAGCTTGAGATTTTTATGTGCTAACCAAATGTGAATGTCTACTTGTCAATTAGAAATATATTTCTGGGACTGAACTGAGATGTCCATGCTGGAAAAGATTTGACAGTTAATCATTGGACAGAGGGCAGTTGAAGCCATGGGAATAAATGCCACCCACTGACAGTTTACCAAAGAAAAGGGAAGGAGGGCACTTCTGGTTCAGAAAATATGGCAGACCAGAATCTTGAAGACCCACTCACTTAAGACACATAAAAACGTAGGACAAAATGCTGCCAGTGTTTTCCTGTTTTTTTTTTAAGGGCACGTTTATTGTGGTATGATACCTGTACAATAAAATACACATATTTCACATGTACTACTTGGTGAATTTGATAAATGTCTACACCCAGAAAACCATAACCACGATCAAGATAGCTAACATTTCCATCACTCCCCAAGAGGGGCACTTTTCGAATCCCCATATTTATCCCTTCCCATCTCCTTCTCTCCCTGTGAACCGTAAGTTTGTTTCTCTATGTCTGTGGGTCTGTTTATCTTCTGTATTTAAGTTCATATGTTTCTTTTTTTGATTCCACATATAAGTGATATCATATGGCATTTTTCTCTTTTTCTGGTTTACTTCACTTAGAATGACTATCTCTACGTCCATCTATGTTGCTGCAAATGACATTATTTGTTTTTTCATGGCTGAGTAGTATTCCATTGTATAAATATACTACTACTTCTTTATCCAGTCACCTGTCAATGGACATTTGGGTTGTTGCCATGTCCTGGCTATTATAAATACTGCTGCTGTGAGCATTGAGGTGCATGTGACTTTTTGAATTAGAGTTTTCTTCTGACATATGCCCGGGAATGGGAAGGCTGGATCATGAGTTAAGTCCATTTTCAGTTTTTAAAGGAACCTCCACACTGACTTCTCTAGTGACAATGCAGCCCATCTTGTGAAAGCAGAGCCATGCTCAGAAAGTAATGGGTATTTCTAAGGGCCAGACATGAAGTGCAGTGAGTGTGGCCTGTTCAAGAATCAGAGGGCAGTCTGCCAGGGCTGGAGGAGAGTGACAAGGGAAGTGTGGTACAGGTAGGAGTCAGACCATGTGGGGACATGGCAGGCTGGGATAAGGAGCCTGGACTTCCAGTAATCCCTTGGTAACCATGGGGCACTGGTTCCAGGACTCACCCTGAAGTCAACATCCATGGATGCTGACGCCTCTTGTATAAAATGACATAGGACTTGCATGGGACTCATGTACATCCCCCCATCTACTTTTATATATATATACAAACTTTTTTTATTGAGTTATAGTCATTTTGCAAAGTTGTATCAAATTCCAGCATACAGCACAAGTTTTCAGTTATACATGAGTATACACATATATTTGTTGTCACTTTCTCTTTCACTGTGTCCTCCTGTGTACTTTAAGTTATCTCTAGATTACTCATGGTATCTAATACAACATGAATGTTTTGTAAGTAGTTGCCAGTGTATGGCAAATTCAAGTGTTGCTTTTTGAAACTTTCTGTTTTTTCAACAATATTTTCAATCCACCGTTAGTTGAATCTGCTGGATAGGGAGGCCCTAGATATGGAGAATCCCCAAGCTCCTCCTTCCCACATCCTATATTTTCACTGCAAGCACTGAAGGGGTCCAAACATAGAAGAGACCCATCTACCTGCTGGAAACCCTGAGGAATTCCGTCAGCGTATGTAGAGCAGGAGAGAAGGTTTAGGGCCAACTAGTGGGAAAGGAGGGCCTGCCTGGAGAGGATGGAGGAAGGACAGTAGTGGAAGCCATCACGTACTCTTACTGGAACTAGCTGACAGCAGTGAGGGACGCCAAGGAACTGGGTACACGTCACGTGTGGGGCGATCCTGGCCACCAGGTGCAGGGTTCACATAACTGGGACCCAGTTTGCAAGATCAAAATAACAAGGAGGCAAAGGGGCTGCCTCAGTCCCAGGATCCTGACAACGGCCACAGCGACGTGACCCCAGCTAATGCGGTTCCCCTAGTAAGCCAGAAAAACGAAACTCTGAGCCAAGATATTGCAGATTCCACTGCAGCCACATGGATAACTAGATCTCTAACCTGACAAAATGTAACCACCAGAAACAGGAATCTTTCCTTTTCTCTTCCTTTGGAACTTTGGACAGGGAGTCACAAATCTTTGACGGGAACCACCTATAAACCAATAGAGAGCTCACTTTTTCAGGAATAAGCATGGAGAAAAAGAGTGGGGTGATGGTTTAAAGCAGAAGTCAAAGTTGAAGCCCATCTGAGAAATGGTAAAAACATGTTTCTCAATGAATTCGAGTTATGGCAAAAAGAAGGAGGAAGGTTAAGGAAATCTCTATTAATATCCATTCACCATAAAAGACTAGCCAGCCATAAAAAGACAACACCTTAAATTAATAATTTTTTTTTTTGGTGATGAAAAACAATGCCTTAATTTAAAACAAGGCTTGGGCCATCAACAACACTCTGAGAATTGTTGACGAGGAGAACATAAATCTGCATATAGATATGTAAGTGTTCCAAGTCCACCACTCAAAAACAATTAGTCAATCATGTGTCCAGTTGATTGGGAAATCCCAATAAGTAAATAACTCAAAAGTGGGAAAGACATGGGATTAAATAGTGGTAGTGAGCAATGAAATCCAAGATGTATATACCTATATTTTCTTTGTTAATGTAACAAACTTAAAGCAACTGTCTAAAAAGTAGTAACTGGAGCACACAAACACACACACACACAATTTAGAACAACAGAGAGGTAAAATATGCTAAATTTATCATTATTGAGGAACAGGATCTAATAGATTATTTCATTTTTGAGACTCTTATAGGAATACTGGTCCAATTGCATAAAAATTTATGAACTTAGAGATGATTTATAAAGATTTAGAGAGAATTTTCTTTAAGAGGCAATATAGCTTCCAAATCACTGAAGAGAAAATTAACAATAAAAAAATTAATTAATCTAGGTAATATGGAGTAACACTGACCATATTTACCACCCTAAAATAAACCACAAAATGGATAAAATATATGAAGCAATGATTTTTAAGACACGTGGAAACGATCATCCACTAGGACCTTGCCTTGCCACCTCGATACCAAGGCTCCTAGGCCTCCTACTGCCATCACAAAGGATGTCCACCAGGAGGCGACATTTCCTTCCTCTGCTCCTACTGCAGAGCCAGTCCTGAGCAGTCCTTTTCCAGGTGTTGGCAGGCAGCTCCCAGAAGTGCTCTCGTGGGCCTTGGTCCCTTTTGGCCACCAGCAAAGGGATCAAGGATGAGCAGTGAGCCTCCTTCCTCATCCAAGACCTAGGAAACTATCTGACTTCTGAGCAGCCCTTCACTCTTGTCTGCTGTCTGGTACTCTCCACCCGGCTTCCCGAGTCCCCGGCACGGGCAGCCTGCACGCTGGCCACAGCCCATCAGAATCTGTTCCCCCGCCAAGAGGCCACGCATGATCATGAGCAGGGCTCCAGGCCTCTGGAGCAGTGCGGCTTGGACTGGGTCCTGGCCCTGGGCGCACGAGCTCCATGCCCTTGGTTGAGTCAGTCAACATCTCTAAGCTACAGTTTCCTCATCAGTAAAATGAGGACATAATCAATATGGAAAAAAAACAGAATCTGAGGGGGACTAAATTTCTGGTGATTGAAGATAATTTTAATTTTGATTTATACAGCAAAGGACATCATACAATTTTTACTACATCGTATTTCTAAAGGACAGCTTCTACTATTAAAAGTAATGCATGCACGTACACACAAACACACGTGCAGACACACTGGCTCTAGTCCACATACATCCCCACAGGCACACACACATGGAGTCATGTACCACCCACACACCCATAACATACGCACAACCACACACATCCTCAGGCGCACACACACACATAACATACAGAACCACATACATCCCCAGGTGCACGTGAGCACACACAAACACACAGTCATGTACAACACACGTCCCCAGGTGCGCGCGTGCACACACACACGTCTTACACACTTTGGCGTTATTCTAAATCAATTTACAATTGAGGGTCACAGTGTCCATTGTTTTATCCACTCAGAAGGTCCTGACTTTGGAGCGTGAAGCAGGAGCTCTCCTCTCTGGAGATGGTCTTTACCAATTACAGTCTCAGTAGAGCCAACATAACTGCTCTGGACCTTTGGAAGTGCAGGCCAGAGCATACCTGGGAGCTCACATCCTGTACATGTAAACATGTTAAGTGCAGTAGGTTCTAAAGTCCTGCCTTTACAAATATACGTTCATTATAAGGGGGAAGACCAGGTTCAAATTTAGAATTCCAAGACACAGGGGAGTCCGGCAAAGAAAGTGAGCGTGTGGGGAGAGCTGATTCCCAGTCTCTGACCACTAGCCTGATCCTTTTCTTCCCAATGCTGGGTCCATCCCTTGCCACAAGTGGCCTTGGATGTTCACAGGGGGACACTCAAAACTCACATTCGGGATCTGCTCATACCCTCCATACATACAGCTGCCCTTTGGCCTCTCTGTGAGTCCTGGGAATCTGAGCTTCCGGGAGAGCCGGTGCAGGCACTAGGAATGGGTCAGGGGCTGCTGAGACAGGGCATCTGGGGTCCTGGGCTTCTAGAGCATGGGATGGAGCCAATGACCCTGCCCCCTTGGCCCTGCTGACTCCACCCCATGGAGGGCGTGGCCAGAGGAAGTGTCAGGGCCAGAGGGACCCTCTGCAGTGCAGGACCCAGGGCAGCGGGCCCCCTTGCCGGGGTCTAAGAGCAGAAGGCCTAAGGAAAGGTCTGAAGAGGCTGTAAGGTATCTTCATTCCCATTAATTAAACAAAAATAAAAGCATACCACAGGCGTGAGTGGAAAGGGATTTGTTAGAACAAGGGAAGGCACTTGCCAAGGTCTGGCCATAGAGGGCTGGTGGGTTTGTCAAGTTGATGAGGAACCAAGAGGCTGTTAGTCCCTTCTGGGTCTAAACACCTCTTGAATTCCTCCGGGTGACACTGAAATGCAGTGAGACACGGAACTCTCTTAAGTTGTTAAAATCTTCATGGTGAACCATTCAACTCTCTCCTCATTCTTGGCTGCGAAAGCACGATAAACACAGGCCAGAAACTCATCAGCCTGTTGGTTGGTTCACTATCCGTCTGGCGCCTCCTCTTGTAGGAGCCTTTATCACATCACCCAGGGCTGACCCGGCTCAGGATTATAGCTGATTTTCCGCAGGTGGCATCACTTGCTAGTGACATGAAGCAGGCACATTAGCCACCTCCCAAACACTGAGGCTCCTCCTGGGAGGAGACTTCAGACCCCCAATCCAGCCTCTGCACCACGATGTTCCTTAGTGTCACTACCGGTTTGCTGCCTTGGCCTCTAGCTTTGACCAGATCCTCGCCAGATTGTCGATAAATATCACCCATATACCACATCTAAGCTTGTGGTCCAGATGTGACCATGGTTCTTATTTTCTTCCCATCGATGGATTGTTTGATCTTTGAGTAATCATGTCGACAGCAAGGCCAGTACAGCCCTCTTGAGGCCTCCCCGAGCCGCCTCTGTGTATAACTGTCCTAGCACCCCAGGGGATCGGGTCTGAAGCCTGGCACTCAGACACGAGGATGTCAGCTGGAGAGACAGGAATTCACTCCTGCTGTGGCTTCTGCTGTGGCTCAATGTGGCCATAAAAACGGATCCCACAGGCCCTGACGTCACTTGACTCACTACAGGGATGCTCCCACACTGCCGCGTTCCCCCAGAGACTGAGGGCTTTCTGCTTGTTCCGGAAGGCCCCACCCCCGAGGGGACACTGGGTCCAGTGGAGCGTCCAGCCTGCTTCCCCGCCAGCCCTTAGGGCCTTTGTGGGGCCTGGAACATCAACTAACCTCCCCTTAGGGACCCCTTTGTCCTTTGCAGCCAACAGACCTAGGTCATAAGCACTTTAACTCACCTGAGGGTGTTTTCCTCACTTCAGGGGCAGTGAGGACTGGGCTTCTTCACACTCCAAGTGCCCCCGGTCTGGATGCAGACAGTCTGGCTCTCCCCCCAGTCCTGCAGGTTCCGGCCACACCTCCTGCTGGTCACGGAGTCTGTGCTGTATTCTCTTCCAGGACAACAGGTGCACTCTGCCCCCCGCCCCGTCCCCACCAGCAGTGGCAGAGGTGGAGGACAGGCGGGTGAGCTTGGGCCTGAGACACTGCCCTGAAATCAGTGCCCCAGAGGCCGCTGGTGACTAGAGGGACCACGGGGAAGAAGGCAGCATGGGATGGGAGGGGGAGGAAGGTTCAGGATAACGAGATGAAAAGGGGAACAGATAGCACCGTGAGGACCTCGACCATGAAAGGGAAGAAGATAGACAGTGACAGCTGGAGCGGTGTTGGCGTTAAAAGCTGCGGGCATTTTCATTTAATTTTATTAATTACCATTACATATAGTGACATATTTTTATTTGATTAAAGATTAGGTGCCATGTCATATAACAGGATATAGTATATTATTTATTAAATAATACATAATAGTAGATATACTAGCATGTTATGTTCTGTTTATTTATTATCAGATAGTATATAATACATATGTAGTTATTTATATACATAATATATAATTCATGCATCTATATAATATATAACACATAACAATGTAGGATTATGAATATTATATTTTATAACAAGATTACATAACAATAATGATGTAATATTATCCATTGTATATCTTGGCTCATGACACATTCTCACCTTAAGTGCCTGTCAGAAGTATTTATGTATTAAAATTAATATTATAAGAAACAGTTGTGAACCTGTCACCCAGCACCAGAACAGGACTATTGACAGTGACATACTGTGTCCTATCCTGCCCTAGGCCTCTTCTCACAGGAAGCAACCAGCATCCTGAATCCTGGCTTACACTTGCCTTGTGTTACTTTCACACACACAACATTTAAGATCAGTTAAAACAAATGAACTGCAGGTACATGCAACGAAGTGGATGCATCATACACCCTATGTTAAATTGAAAAGGTAAGCCCAAGAAGGTAGCCTATAGTGTGCTAAGCTTTTAACTGTGTATATATATGTCAACTAAACTCACTAAATTAAGAACAACTACAGCTAGAGTCCAGGTGGGAGAGGGACAGATAAAAGGTGAGGTGAGCAGATTTGCTGCAGGTGAGCGAGTTCCCTTCAAGTAACATGTCATTCTCTCTGAAGCAGGAGGCAAGGCCATCTGCTGGGAGTCAGGGAAGAGACAGAGGGAAGCTTAGAGGTGTGCAGAGAGCATAGAATGTTGACACCACTGTGTGGCAAGTGGGGAAATGTGCTCACTAGAGAAATCCTGGAGGATTGCCTGGCAGTGGCAACATGCTGGGCATTGATTTGTAGTCTTAGAAATCTGTGCTGGGAGAGCCTGCTGCCTGCAGGCTCAGAACAAATAGAGCTGGGTGAACCGAGATGGAAGTCATCCTGGTGAGGAAATGAAAAGATCAAGGGTCAAGGGGGTTTTGTTTGTCATAAAGAGAGTGCTGACTGTGGATGCAGAGCTGGAAGGTGGGGAAGTGGAAGTAAGAGGAACGTGGACAGGTAGGAAAGCAGAGGAGTCAGTGCATGATGCCCCAGTGAGGGTGAAGGAGGGCCAACGAGGCTGGTGGAGAAGCAGCTGGATGGCTAGAGTTGGGCATATAAAGGAGAGAGTCTGGACCTGGGGTGGAGACACGCCCGGGTATGAGCCCGGGGGTAGGGTGAATGGGAGGTGTCTGGCTCAGGCTGACGGAGAAGAAGACCCTACAATGACCATACTGGGTGGTGGAGGGAGAATCAACATTGACGTCTTGATGGTAGGCGGTGAGGCAATACAGAGTTGGTGTTCCAGCTGCTCCTGACTGAGGCAGATGAGCAGGGAGGCCAGGGTGGCAGGCACTGCTAGGAATGGACTGGGTTTTCCAGGTGTTCCCAAGAGAGGAGGAGAAATCACCTCATGGGGGAAAGTGAGCACAAGGAGGTCAACCCAGGCTCCTGATCAAACGGAGAGTGTGAGGGGGCAAATCGTCAACTCCAGAGATGGTGGCCTAGGAAGCAGGGACCATGGGTGAAGTGAGGGGACACTCAGAGAAGAGAGAGAGATGAGTCTTCTGGGTGTAGGGGGAAGAGAGGCCCCAGGACAAAGGAGCACAGGGGCACAGTGATGAGGATGGACTGGCTCTGTTGTGACACTGCAGGAATGGCTGGATCTTTGTCCTGAGGGCTTAGTTTGGGGGGGCTACTGGCCTCATGAGGGCCCCCCTCTCAGCAGCCTGGACAGATGCTCCCGCTCCTGATAGCTCTGTGGCCACCACTGTTCCCGGAAGGGCTCTGCCTCCATCTTCTATCAGACATTCCTGCCCAGTCCCCGACTGCCAGCGAGGGAGCCTGGGCCTCAAAGCCGTTTGCCGTGGAGGGACACAGGCTCCTTGGAGAAGCAGGCTGATCTTATTTTTCTCCGTAACCCACGGCCTAGCAAAGCGCCAGCCTATGGGTGGGCCATTCAGGGGCTCGGATACTTCTTAAATTAACTCAAAGCAGTAGAATAGCAGAGCTGGAGGAAGTGACCACTGAGCTCACAGAGTTCACTGCCCACACCCCCATTCTACAGATGAAGAAACAGAGGCCAAGCAGCCAAGGTCATGCTGCTCTTTAATGCTGGCCTCTGTTGGGCATACCAAGTGATGAGCTGCACTGAAGGGCCTGAGAGGGGGCTCTGGGGTCAGACAGCTTGGGTTCAAGTCCCACCCCTGCCATTTACTAGCTGTGTGATTAATGACTGTCCTTCCTGTAAAGTGCCACCTCATTTGTTTGTCATGAACACAGAGTTCCTTGAACAGCAGGACAGAATTCTTTAAAGGTTTGCTGTTGCTTTTGTTACTATTATCACCAAGTGAACCCTGAAATGAAGAACAAAGACAGCAAGATTTTTTATTTTAAAAGATTTTAAAATACGATGATGACTGTTTGATTTAATCTATTCAAGTTTGCATTTGACCCTTATTAACAACTGCACAATGGATGACTTTTGAGGAAATGTTACTTCATGTCTTTAATTCTCACTAACTACACAGGCTATTCAACAGGAAGCAATTTTTTTTCCAGGAAGAGGGACAAAAAGTTAACAATATCTCTGTACCTCTCGGTTCCCAGTGAGTTGGTTGTGATCTGTCAACCCAACTTTGGGGAAATGCCCTCTCCTCCTGGGCTCGCTGCACTGCCACGTGGCCTCCAGGGGGCGATTTACCCCCACACGAATCCAGTATCTTGGTTCATATCTTTGCTTCAGATCCCTCAAGGACTGCCCATGCACCAGGGCCCCATCTGCCCCGCCAGTCTCACCTGCTGGCCTCCAGGAAACTATCCTGGGTCTCAACCATCCTCTGTTCCTATGCCCGCCCCACTACTCTTCATTTTGTCCTTCAAGTGTGGGCTCCTGTGGCTTGCCACCAAGCAGGGGTCTCCCAGTCCTCCACCTTGGGGAACTGCATCGTCCTGCACAGTGCCTAGCGAAACTGTGTGGAGGCCGGAAGAATACAGAACAACAGGTGCTCAGAGGGGCTGCCTTTCCCACTGCAGGGGCCCTGGAGAGCTTTCTCCCAGCTGGTTATTCACAGGCGCTGAAGCTGTGGAATCTCGATCTTACCAATTTAAAGGGCATCATCACTAATTACAAAAGAAATCATTTTTTCAGTAGCAAAAGGAGAAAAGACTTTGTGCCCCATGCCCCCATCTTTCTTCCTCCGCCTTCAGAGGTGATTCTCACTCTCTGGGCAAGGGTAGAAAGCAACAAACAGAATATTATTTTTCAATGATTCTTCTTTCCCACTCTGAAGATTGCATCCCAAGACTGATGAAGGCTAGGATGGTTTGGCTTCCCTGTACTGAGTATTCAGAGGCTCAGGGTGGAGGGGGTTAGGGAGATAATTCAGCATTATGGAACCAAACAGAGACATTAAAAGGTTCTACTCTAAACAGAAAGGAAGCAGGATGCTATAGAAATGGGAAAACCATCATTGGAAATGAAATAACGAGTTACAAGACAATAAACATGAAGATGTAAAAAAGAAAAAGTATATCAAAATACAAAAAGGTGGGAAAGGGAGACGGGTAGCAAGAAAAGATAGATTTTTTCTCTTTCTTTTTCCTTTTTCTCATTATTCTTAGGATGTGTTGGAGCCTACGTGATTATCAGTCTAAAGGAAATAGATATGATAATGGGTTGATATACTTGAAAAATAGGGTAACCACAAATCGAAAGCATATAATAGAGTTGAAAAAAAAAACCAAAAAAGAAACAAACTCTAAATGGCTTAAAGACTTAAACATTAGACAAGACGCTAAAAAACTCTCAGAAGAAAACATAGGCAAAACATTATTTGACATCTATCTCAGCAGTGTTTTCCTAGGGCAATCCACCCAAGCAACAGAAAATAAAAGCCAAAATAAACAAATGGGACCTAGTTACACCTATCAGCTATTTCAAAGCAATAGAAACCATAAGCAAAATGAAAAGACAACCTATGGAATGTGAGAAAATATTTGCAAAAGATGAGACTGAACATGGCTTAACTTTTAGACTATAAAAATAGTTCATACAACTTAATAAGAAAAAAAAATAAACAACCCAATCCAAAAATGGGCAGAACAACTAAACAAGCAATTCTCCAATGAAGATATACAAATGGCCAATAGGCATATGAAAAAAAGGCACAATATCGCTAATTATCTTAGAAATGCAAATCAAAACTACAATAAGTTATCATCTCACACTACTCAGAATGGCCACCATTCAAACATCCACTCACCATAGATGCTGGAGAGGCTTGGAGAAAAGGGAACCCTCCTACATTATTGCTGGGGAATGTAGTTTGGTGAAGCCAATGTGGAAAACAATATGGAGATACCTCAAAAGACTAAAAAAAGACATCATTTGATCCAGCAATCCCACTCCTGGGCATATATCCAGAGGGCACCTTAATTTCAAAATATACCTGCACCCCAATGTTCACAGCAGCATTGTTTTCAATGACCAAGACATAGAAGCAACCTAAACGCCCACTGACAAATGACTGGATAAAGATGTAGTATTTAGATATAAAAGAATATTACACAGTTGTAACAAAGAAGGAAATAATGCCATTTACAGCAACATGGATGGACTTGGAGATTATCACACTAAAGTGAAATAACTCAGACAGAGAAAGACAAGTAACATATGATACCACTTATATGTGGAATTTTTAAAAAAGATACAAATAAACTTATTTACAAAACAAAAACAGACTCACAGACTTAGGAAACAAACTTAGGAGTTTGGGATTAACAATTACAAACTACTATATGTAAAACAGACAAACAGCAAGGATTCACTGTAGAACACAGGGGAAAATGTTCAGTATCTTGCAACCTATAATGGAAAAGAACCTGAAAAAGAATAGACTATGTATATGTACAACTGAATCACTATGCTGTATACCTGAAACTAACAAAACAGCTGTATATCTGAAACTAACTAAACATTGTAAATCAACCACATTTCAATTAAAAAAAAAGATAAGCTCTAAATAGCTGTATTCAAAGAAAATCTTCAAATCTTACCTCCTACAAAAAGTAAAATGGGAAGCTTGAGCAGGACCAAATTATACTGAATGAGAGGTTACATACCTTCTCCAGCACGTGGCCCATGGTACACATACATCGTGTTTTCCTTCAGGTAAGAATGGCCCTTACTGCCCAGGGAGCGAGTCCTGCTGGGACAAGGCCTCTGTGGCAGTGGCCTCCTTGTCACCGCTCCATCTCACCAGAAGGCCAGGGTTTTCAGAGGGGAGGGAACACAGAGCTCATACACTTCAGATATATTTCCTGAGAAAAACTGTGGAAAGACCAAATTCACCTGCAGTGCAGGAAACATGAGCACGGCCCCTAAGCAGACTGACAAACCCGAAGCAAGACGGCCCGATGTTCACATCGGAACCAGAACAAAAACCGTCTGGCCCCAGTTAAACGATCACCATCTCACCTGCAATGAACTGTTCGTACTCATTGTCAGGGATGTTTCTGTTGAGACTTGAGAGATCAAAAAAGTCAGACCAGGGAATCCGGACCTGGTGGATGTCCAGGCTCTGCTAATGGTAGAGGCGGCCCCAAGGGGGTATCACCAGCACCGACTCTTCCATTTTCAGCAGGGTCTTCAGGAGGAAGGCGATGTGGATACAGACACCCCTACGGAGGCTGAAGCCCTCCGGAGGGTTGACATAACACAGAAGGTACCTGGCAGGGAGCAAAGGAGAGCGGGTCTTCAGAGCCAGGTCTCTGCACAGGAATCCCGGCTTAGATAGAACAGATACAATGGGAATCTCTGCACAGCACATGGCCTAGACTCAAGACACGTTCAGCAGCTTCTGGTTTGTATAGTGGAGGCACTGCCCACCGATCTCTGTGTGGCCAATTATTTCGAGTCCGGGAGCACATGTAGAAGACATCTTGGCATCTGTCTATCAACGCTAAGCACCTGACTAGTACCTGAGCACCCGTTCTCCAGGGAATCTCAAACTTCTTGGCCTAAAGACCCCTGTACACTCTTAAATACTGAGGACTTCAAAAGGCTGCTGTTTATGTGGGTTAAATCTATCAATAGTTCCTGTGTTAGAAGTTAAATAAGAACTTTAAAAAATGCTTATGAGTTCACTTAAAAATAATAACAACCTACTACATGATACCATTAATACTCTTAAGCAAAAAATAAGTATATTTTTCTAAACAAAAATCATTAATGAGAGGAATAGCAGTGATTTTAATTTCTGAGAATCTCTTTTGGACTGGTGAGAGCTTAATTCTATCTGCCTCTACATTACCTGTTTTGTGATATCACAGACTAGGTTTTCCCTGGAAAACCCCACAGGAAACTCGGGAGTGCAAGAGTGTGCAAAAGGCAGGTGACTTCCCGGCGTTCCTACGAAAATAGTCTTGCATCTCAGGGGCCTCGGACTCACTTTGATAACTGCTGCCCTACCCTAGGCGAGACTCTCCTACACAAGAGCCAGGCAAGTGTCCTGGCTTCTTTAATGAGTTACCGCAGCAACACCCCTCCCTTCTCTGTGTTAATGTTTCCCACAACCTCCATTACTGCAGATGAGGATGTAATCCTCAACTGAGGCCTCTAATCCCAGAAGACTACCAACCTTGAAAGGGAGGGCCCATCTACCATCTCTACACCCCGCACAGTCTATTTTGAGTCAAGCCCTAGATAACTGCTAATTGACACTGACCCTTGTCTTATTCCTGAGTTTTAGCGAAGGAGCCAACATCTGGATGGAACTGAAATTTCCCTGCTGATATACAAGGCTGATAAACCACCCTATTCCAACATCTGATTCTGGGGCTCTTCAAAACGCGGGTAAGGCCCCGCTTCATAAAAGACGGGTCCTCCACCTGCCCTTCCCAGGGGTTCTGGGAGGCCGCGGCCACGCAGGGCTACCCGGAGTCGCGGTCCAAGCCCCAGAGCCCGAGGGGGAGGAAAGCCGGAGGCTGTGCCCCAGCCCTGTCCCCCCCGCCCCAACCCGCTCCCCGGCACCACAGCCCTCCCCGGCCGCCACACCAACCCGGATCCCACCCCGGTCCATGTCCACTGGCCCCGCCAACGGCGCTGCCGTACGTTTACCGTCTGTGAGACGCCGCCCCAGAAAGGATGTCGGCCGCCGACTGACGCGGCCAGAACTAGTGGCCCGGCCAAGCAAGCCGCCATCCCCAGCAGCAAACACCGCCATGGTCCCGGGCAGCTGCACACTTCCGGAGCCCGCTGCCTGCCCCAGAAGCGCACGCCAGCCCGCGAGGAGCGCGGCGTCTTTATCCATGGCAACGCCGCGGGGCCCTCCCCTAGCGCTTGCGTCTGCGTCCTCCCGAGGTTAGACGTGCGAGAGCAGAACTTTCGGAGCCAATGGGAGCAAGGGCGCGGCCAGGACGGGGGTGGGGGGAGGCTTATGGGGCAGCTGGGTGGGGCCGGGGCGGGCGGGGCCGCGCGGAGGTCCTCAGCTGCAGGTGGCACCGGCCGGAGGCTGGGGCAATGCTGCCAACAGTGGGCGGGGCGGCGGGGCGGCGGGGCGGCGGGGCGGCGGGGTGGGGGCACCCTCACCTGTCCGTGTGCGGGGCTCAGCCTGGGCTCCGCGGCCTCCGCTTGCACCGGAAGTGGACCCAGGCTACCGGTGGGCAAGATAGAGGACTGAGCCCAGGCAGGCACGGCTGGCCAGGTAGGGCACCTGAAGTGCAGATCCGCCAGGCCGGCTGCCGGCCTTGAATACGCGCTGCTAGGCAGTTTCCAAGAAGACGGGATCTGTCCCAAGAGGGGAGGTAGGGCAGGGTGCCAGATGCCTGGTTGGGTGCGGTCTTACAGGAGAGCCACGTTGAGAGGGTGCAGAGCAGCCCCTGTGTTGGCGGGGCTAGGAATTTGGGGTATAGGGTGGGGATGATGTGTGCCATTCCCTGTGGTCTCCCAAAGAACTCGCACCCCCAAGCAAAGGACCCTGCTCCCTCCACCCTTCACTGCATCCCCTGCCTTCCCCAGCACCACCGCCCCTGCCCCCGGAGGGTCCCATGACCTCTCCCCACACCAGGCACCGTCCCTGTTACAGGTACTTATCTCCTGGTGGTTCCAGCCCAAGGGTGGGGGCTGTATCTGACCAGTTAGGATGCCTGGAGCCTTTGTATGAAACCTCAGACTATAATGCAGGCGTGCACAGAGGCCCCTCAAACAGGATTCCCTGCATTCCCTCCCCACCACGCACCCACAGCGCAGCTGCCACACCAGGCCAAGCCTGCTGGAGGACCGCTGTTCCCTCTCCACCTGTCCCTGATCAAGAGTGCACCGCCCACACTGCTGGGTATTTAGTGGGCCTTAGAAGAGCAGCTGGTATTTTCATGGACAAATATTTGCTCTTTTGGGAAGAGTTGAGTGCAAAGGGATGTAGGGTATGCCTTTTCTGTTGTCCTGGAACTGGTGACTAGGATGCAAACTTAAGTCAAAGCAGTTTTTAGAGAGAGCCGCAATATATCTTACCCAAAGATCACTGTTCCCCTACAAAGGCAACACCACCTGGCGGGTGGGGTCCTGGTCCCTCTTTCTGGAGGTTGGGCTTTGCACCCTCCAGCTGGGACAGAGCCCGAAACAGCTCTGAACACGCTCCAACAGGCTTTCCCAGCACAAACTGCCTTTATTTTGAATCTGGCTGAAGGAAGCAGCTGAGAAATCTGGGTAAATCTTCCTGGGTGTAACCATGCCTTTTGTGCTGAATGAAAGAGCGGCTCTCCACATGCTAACAGCTTAGAACTGAATGTGTGTCGAAGCCTTCATGCATGTAGCATGTTGGGAACAGCGTTTCATGGTGAGGGGAACTCTATAACTTACATGTGTATGGGGAAGCCCTCACTCCAACAGGGTTTTCCTGCACAAACTGCCTTTATTTCGAAATTGGCTCTTGCTGAGAAATCTTGGTAAGTGTTCTTAAGTGTAGCCATGCCCATTATGCAGGATGAAAGAGCGGCTCTACACTTTTTCACATCTCAGAGATGAATGTGTGTTGAAGCCGTCATTCATGTAGCGTGTTGGGAACACAGAATTTAGTGGTGAGAACTATGTAAATTACATGTCTATGATGAAGCACTCTCTCGAGCCGGGTATTCCAGTGCATACTGCCTTTATTTCGAAACTGGCTTCTCAGAAGCCTGTGGTCTCCACTGCAGGTCTGTCTCCAAACCCAGGGCCAGCATGGTAACTCTGCTCCCCCTGTCTATTCTGGAAGTTCTAGGTGTCCTCCATGGCCCTTCCACCATTATGTTTTTGGAAAACCCCGCAGATGGAATGGGCCTGAGAACAGGAGAGCTGGATGCCAGAAGCCACTGCCCAGTGTGAGGCTCCTGGGAGGGGCATCTCCTCTCCGTGGGCTCTGATCTAACCTCCCCTCTCCCCCACCCCCACCCCTCTCCTCCTGCATTTCCTGATTGATCCCTGGATAATGGTCCATACCAGGAATGACCTGGGAGAGGTTTTATGAGTCTTTAAGTGGAAAAAAAAAAGAAATCTTTAGACAAGTTACTGAAAGTAACTTCCAGCTTTACCGGGAAAGACCTCATTCCAATGTTTAAGGCTAGTTGACAGGGTGTCAAATTGCTTAACCACTCACATCTGAGCAAGTGCTACCTCTCTCTCCAGCTCCCCGCAGCATCCACCTGTGGCAACTTGGCCAAAAGAAGGCAAGAAAGCTCTTTCCCCTCGCCAGCACCAGCGTGGCTTTGGAGTCAGTGGAGGCTGAGAGAAAGAGCCCCGCCCTGAGGTTTGAGGGGCCTCCAGCCACAGCCAGAGGAGCGGGGGTTTTCAGAGTGGCCCAGCAGGGAAACCAGGCAAGGCCACCTGGCCCAAGTCTTCCCTGCCCAGAGAGCCCCATGAACTGCTTTGGGCCACACTCCCCGTTTGGGCCCCCTGCAAAAAGTTACCACGGGAGCCACACCTGAGAAGGCAGAAGGACAGCCCTTTAGCCTGGGGTCCCAGCAGGTGTGTCCTGTGAGACCTGTGGCCACATAAGTTACTTGTCTCTCCAGGTCACTGAAGGGACTGTGCTGGGCATCTTGGTGGTCAGGGACATGGGAACACCTCTAAACTCTGAAGAAGGACAGAGAGACTCTTCCTGGAAGCAAGGATTCCAGGGAGACACCTTGCCCAGAACTGGGGGACTGTGTCCTGAGTAGACCCCTGGGAGGCAATGTGGGGCTGTGGGGTCCTCTTCTGAGAAGGGAGCAGGTGAGTTTTCCGGGGGTGGGGTCCTGCTTTGTCCAGACATGTCCTTGTGTAAGACTCATTTACAAACACCTCCAAGTCCACCTAGGGGTGGCCCCAGAGGTGGGGGTAGAGGAGGAGAGTGAAGGGTGCAGAATTAGGGCCCCCTGAGCCACCCAGGGAGCCAAGGGTCAGTGGGAACATCTTGGGAGTCTAGTGCAGGGGTGGAGGACGAGCACTAAGAACATGCCAAGTCATGCAATAAAGTGACCCATGACCACGAGACACAGGTGGCCGTACACCAAAAGAGGCAGATAGAAATTTAGACCCAGGATCTGAGAACCTTGAGAGGGGCTGGAGGGTCCCAGGAACCCTCAGGAACAGCTCTTCAAGGGGCACAGACATCCCAATACACACATTTCTCATGGAAGCTTTTTGGGGTGCAGAGTGAGTTACCAGGATCCTGAACTTAGTATGGAATCCCACCCCCTTGTTCATCATGGTACCGGGCAATAAATTGCTGTCATTTGTCCCTGGACATGCACAGGGGAGCTGACTGCTGTGGGGGTCACTGCAGGACTAGAATCTTCTGGTGTCTGCTCTGTGACCACAGAAACCCAGGGGGATTTCTCAACGGGAGAACCTGGAGACCATGCCTGCAAGGACCACCCTCATGGGATGGCCAAGGAGCTCGTGGTACCCAGGTCACCAAGTGACGAAGTTGTGAGGTTGCCTGGGGTATCCTGGGGGCATGTAGATTTCTGAGGTCAGCACGTGGGCCCAGCACTGCTGGATGGTCTGCACAAAGAGGGCCCTGCCCTCCTGATGATGGCTCTTAACACCTGCAGGGAAACTGCTCCCAGGGCTCCTGGAGGTCCATATTGAGAGTGTCCTGCCAGCCTTGTGGGGTCACCTTCCCCTGATGCAGAAGCAGACCTCTCTCCCTTGAGGCCCAGGGGACACCTGGCTCAGGTGCCACCTGTGTGCCCTGGACACGCAGAGCCCCAGAGCTCTGGCACAGCCTGGGGTGTGGTGGTGTCCGGGCAAGAAAGGCCCTGGGAAGGGGGTCATTCAAGGGCAGAGGCCACTCTGCAGGGATGCTGGACCTGGCAGCAATGCACTGCTTCAGTACTCCCTTGGGTTGGGTCTCCAACCTGTGGGATGGAAGGGCCACTCCTTCCTGCGGTGCAGTCGGGGGAACTAGATCCATCATCAAGGTCAGCCCTGAAAATGGAGGCTGCGCTACCTCCATTCCTGGAAAGAAAATCAGTCCCCTCCAGTCCAGGTGATTCAGAAAGTCATTCAGCAATGTTCGGGGCCTCCACTTTAGGCTTTGAATTAGAGCTGAGCGGCTTAGGAGGCCAGATCCCTGTCCGTGGCTCCAGGAGCAGGCTTTCTGCTGGGGGACAGGATCCTCACAAACACCTGTGTCTTTGTGGGACACTCCCCTCTGACAAGCTGGGAGGCAGGGTGCAGTTGTGGGAAATCGTGTTTACATGAGCAGAGGGCCACCATGTGGTGGGGGCACAGGAGACTGTGAGAATGAGTCCCACAGCCTTTCTGGAATCAAAAAACTGGCAAATGTGAAAAAGTGCATAATTTGTTTTATTGAACAGGCTGCTTATGTACGTTTGGAGGACCAGGTTCAAGGACTCAGCATCCCTCCAGGACAATAGCCTCAAGAGAAGAACAGACAGAGCAGGAGGAGATCTGGGGTTTCTCCCAGGAATGAGGTGGAACAGGGATTTCTGCAGATTTGCAAGGAGTCCCCGACCACTGAGCATGGGGTTACAGCCCCACGAGCCCCTGTCATGTTTGGCTTGGGCTCTGGTTCTGGCCTGCTCATGTATTCTTCCAGCAGAGTTCCAGAAACTCAGAGGGTGGAATTAGAGGGGCTGCGTTTGGAACCTAGTGAGGAGTTGGAGGGTCCTTTATATTGAGTCCCTTCATCCGAATCACCGTAGCTGAAGCCCAACACCCCCCAGGCCCCCATGGTTGCCGTGGAGGGAGAACAAGCCTGGCAGGCGACCTAGGGGTCCCACTACTGTGTCCTTCCCTTGTCTTTGTTCCCTTTCACCCCGGAAGGTGTGATTGTCTCGTGTCATGGTGGCTTCCACAATGTCCCTCCCAGTAATCTCTCTTCTCCATCAGGTGGGGTTCCCAACCCCGCTCAGCCTTCTCTGCATGGATGCTGAAGGACCAGGCCCACCTGAAGTTCTGAGCTCGAGCAGTAAGGTGGAAACAAAGAAACCAATGGAAAAAAGAAGCAAGTGATTGTGGCAAAGCTCCCCACCACAGAGAAGCTGCCCTGAGTGGAAGGGAGAGTGTGGGCATGCCCGTTTGTTTCCTATCTCCCAGTGCTCTTAGCTTTCTTATTGCCTACCTGCATGGTTACAACAAAATGATCTGCAAAACTGAAAATATTTACTCTCTCGCTTTTACAGAAAAGGCTGGCCAGCCTCTGGTCCGGTACCAGGCAAGAGATTGGAGTTCCTTTCCAGTTTGGAAACATCTTGGCAGGCCCAGGTTTGCAAAGGTCTTTAAGAGTAGTTACGGAGTTTTGCTTTTAAACTTTTTTACGGCTGTATATACTTGTGAGATGTGGTTGTGATGTATAATTCTGAGTCGGGATTTTCTCAAACTGTTTCTCACTTCTTATACCAGACATTCCTAAATTCCAAGTGGAACTGCATATTAAGGAAGCCATGGAATTTAGCAAAAGGATACAGATCTCATTTCCTTTTAAGCATCGATATACCTCCATCATGGCAGTATTTGTTATGTGTTATTGATAGGGGAACTAAGTAGTAAACAGATTAATAGAAAATAGGGGATTTTAGGTACACAGGTTCATCTTTTCAACATTGTTTGTAATATTTGCAGTTTAAGATGACCATTCCTGAGAAACAGGCAGCCTCTTAGAATGAAATAGCATTTCCTCTGAACCATAATTAATTTTTATTTTGTAGACAGCAGGAAGGGTAATAACACGTCACACATTTGGGGACGTCAAAGGGAAAATGTAACTTTCTGGGAGCGCACTCCCCCGCCTCCCCCTGCCCTTTTTACTGTCCCATTCTCCCTGGAAGGCTCTTTCTTATCTTCTGCTCATGGCTCCAGTAACTCTTTCTTCCTCCTTGTTCCTCAGCTGGTAAGGTTAGTTTTCTACTTTGAACAAGCAAACAAGCCAACAGAAGAGAAATTTCACAAGCAACTCCCAGCGCATCCGCTCGCCTTCTGATGTCTGTGACCTCACTCTCGGTGCCCTACCGCTTATTAAAAGTGGCATCGAAAGCCAGTTCCTCCAAAAGTCCCCGAGGCCCCATCCCTCCCATCTTCTCTGGGTTTTCACTCCCAAAACCATCCTCTCTTTCACTGCCTCATCTATTTTGTTCTCCTGCTAGTTGGCACCATCAGTATATAAACGTCCATCCTCTTAAACCAACAGCACTCCTTGACCCTTATTCACCCCCACCAATTGCCACCCTGTGTCTTTGCAGCAAATCTTTAAGGAGTTGTTTAAACTCACTGTCTGCATCTTCTCTTGAGCCATCCCCTTTTACACCCATTCTGGCTTTTCGCCTGATCCCTCGCTCTATGGAAACTGCCCTGTCAAGGCCATCAGTGACCCCATGTTGCTAAATATAGTGGTCAATTTTGACTCCTCATCATGCTTGGCCCCTCGGCAGCATTTGACCCAGCTCTTCCATCCCTCCTACCCCGTGTTCCTGCTTCACTCAACCTCCAGCCCATCTCTCTGTCTGTTTCTGCTTTTGGCCTGCTGGCTGGTCCTTTGCCAATGTCTCCTGTTTTTTCCAAACATATACTGTGGGTGTTCCCCAGGGTGGGTTCCTGGGCCTCTCCTCTCTCTCTCTGCTATTCCTTTGGTGGAAGCAACCCAGCCTTGGAAATTGGCATGCCATCAATTTCTCGATTTCTCCAAAATTCCCTGATTTCCCCTTTCCATCTGAGCCTTTATCCCTGAGACTCACATCACATTCTTTTCCTTTCATTCATCTTGCTTTCACATTCATACATATGTTCTACTATGAAATTACTTTTCCAAATTTTGAATCAGTACATATATATCATGTAAAATGCTCAAATATGTATTATTTCCACTAAGATGCTAATTCTACCTTAGAACATTTCTGCACTTCTGTATTTATGTGAATAAAGCGAATAGTATTTCTACAAGCCTCATAGTTAAACACTGTTAGTTTGGGGCTATTATGTAACATGAAATAATGGTACATCAACATAGTCGTTTTTCATTTATTTTTATGTAACACCGAGATGAGGTTTTTGCCCTGAAGACTGGTTTTATTGAAATTTTACCTACGTTACGGACAGTCAGTTTATGTGAAAGCCCTCATTTCTCCCCTTTTTGATATATGCTCCATTTGGCTATATATAACATATAACTTGGCATGAAACAAAATTCCCAAATCATTCACATAATACAATTAATATGTTTAATTATATTTTTTAAATGTTAAAAAGAAAAAGAAAACAGATTCCTCTACCTATTAGGCACTTCTGTGGCAATATGTAACACACCCCTTAACCATGACATTGAAGAACTGAGCTGATACCAGCCCCTTTCCACCTGCTCAGCCCCACCTTTTCCCATCCCCTTTCCCATCCAGAGAGGACATCCCTCCCATTGTCCAGGCCCAGATGTTGGAACCATGTCCTTTCTCTCTCTTTCTTTTACACTCACAGACAGCAAATCCAGCTTGTTAGAAAATTCTGGATATTCTGTCTTAATTAAATACCTGCTCTCTGCTCCCCGCCCTCCTAAGAGCCACCTTCAGCCTTTCCTGGATACCAATAGCCTTCTGTTTCCATCTTTGCTTTCCTACAATCTCTCATCCACACAGAGTCAGAGGGAGCCTGTAAAAACATACATTGGGGGTGGTGGGTGTTGCTCAGTGGTAGGGCGCATGCTTAGCATGCTTGAGATCCTGGGTTCAATCACCAGCACATTCATTAAAATAAATAAATTACTTCCCCCCAAAAAACACAAACACAAAAGCATAAGTTGGACTACATCACCCCTCCCCTCAAAACTCACTAAACGGGTCACCATGTCATTAGGAGCCAAAGTCGTCACAAAGGCCTCAGGACCCGGCGTGCTCTGCCTCTCTGCCCACACTCTCCCCTTCACTCTGGGGGCCTCTGGCTCCGGCTCTTCCTTCTTCCTCCGGATCTATTCTGCTTCAAGTTCATTACTCCGTGAGATCTGCCAGGATTGCCTTATTCTCTCCTGCCTGCCTCCCACCCCACCGCCATCACCCGAGTTTGCTCATATCACTCTTTTTTAAAAATTTATTCAAACTCTTGCTACCCCAACATGCTGCCTGTTTCCTCTGCTAAAATTCTGAGCCCCCAGTGATGGGGAGTCATGTCTATTTTGTTGACTGATAAAGCCCGAGAGCCTTGGGAACGGTCTAGTTAGGAGATTCCCGTATGTAGTAGGAGCTTATACACATTTGCTGAATGAATGTAGATGCCCTGGTCCAATCCGATGGAGCACTTCTGTGACGTGCTCAAAGAATAACTCTCCTTTCCACCTGAGAGGGGGTGACAACTTCCCTGGTGATTAAAGGCAAGAATTTTTTGCTTTATGCTGTTAACCTTAGGCGGGGAGACTGGGGGATCTTCATATATATTTTTAAATTTGGTTCACTCTGCAGTTGGTCTTTGGTCTCTGTATAATTTTGAGAAACTCTTTATGAGTGATCATTCTTTGATCAGATTGAACAGGTTCCAGGGGGAAGGACCAAGCCTGTCCCATCAGCCATTCTATGTGTCTTGTCCTGGGACCCAGTGGATGCTCAGCATGTAAGTGAACCGACAGGAGTGAGTGAAGAGATGGGAGCATCTCATTATTGTGGCGGATCTCTGTCCAATGCCTTGAGATTTGGAGAAGGGTTTACGAGTGCAGAAGGGAGAGGTCAGGTCCTCTGTGCTTTTCCTGAGTGCCCTGGCCTTACCCATTCCCCCAGCCCCCTCTGGGCAGCCAAGCCAAGGAGCTGGGCCACCAGGGGTTGTGCTGATCAATAATCCACCTTCACCCCAATTCCGGGGGTAGGTACACATGGTTGTAGACACTGGAGTCAGGTCCTTGGAGGAATTCCTCACCGAACTATGTTTTGGACCTTTTATTTTTCTCTAGAACCTCCAGCTGAAGAAGATTGTTTTAGACACATGAAAGTTGAGGACACCTTCTGTCCCCTCGCAACCCAGGTGGGGCTGGGAGTCTGCTGTTTCTATAGCCGGTGGGCTCGTGTTGATTTGGGCATCCCTGTGCCTGAATTCCTGCAGTACACTCGGTGGTAAGGTTGGGGGTGCCTGGCAGGGAGGGAAGCGGGTTGGGAGACTGTACAGCTGGGCTGATGTTAACCTGGGGTGAGCGGGAGCTTGCTGATGCATGGCATCTCGGGGCAGGGAACTCTCCACACTCAAGAGGGGTTCCCACTCCCGCAGGGTCCCTTTGATCAGGGTGCTGGGCTGTCAGGGGACCACAGGGGTCCCAGTGAGGATTAGGGTGCCTTCAGGCAATGGGAAGTGTGGGGTCCAGTGGCAATTGAATTAACTGTGCACCCAAACCCAGCCCCCACCTCTTTCAGCCTGTTTCCTAATCTGCAAAACTGGAATGTTATTAAACATCTCACGGGGTCATTGATGGGTTGGGACAGACTAGACAGTCAGGAGCTGGAATTCCTCTGTCCCCTGATTGTTTGCCTTCTTTCTGACTATTTGCTCTCACAAGCTCAGTCTCTCTGTCTCTCGCTCTTTCACTTCTAAGTGTCTCTCATGCTCTGGTTTCATTTGATTTCCAACCACCGCCCCTCCCCTCCGCCAAACTCCAGATGAGTGAACTTGATTTCTATGTGTCAGTTCCAAATTCCCAGGAAAGATGCTCTGTCACCCTCTGGATCTGCTGTCCAACCCATGAGTTGTGGCCAGAGGAGCGAGTCCTTCTGGGACCAGCAGAGGGTCTCTGCCGAGCCCCCAGCCACCACTGTGGGAGCACATAGCTCTCCGTGGAGGAAGTACTGGCTGTGACCTTGTGTCACTAAGTGTGAATTTATGTCTTCTCTTGAACCACCTTCATCCTCCTAAACAAAGATGAAAATTAAACACTCCCGGGATTTGTGTCATGGAACACTCAGGTTGGGGGCTAATGGGGCTGGAATTTCTGCTGTATTTAAGGGGCTACACTGAATCCCCAACGAGAGCCTACAAAGGGAACAGCACCGGCCCCACCCGGCACTTAGGGCGCTGAGTCTGCGTGACGGTGAGCCAGGCTTCTGACCACAGCTCAGGGGTCTGGTCTGACCAATTAGCCTTTGAAACCAACCAGCTTTGGATTCCTCAATCCCACCCTGAGGTTTTACCTGAACCATCAGCTTCTGTATCTCTGAAGACAGATGCTGAGGACCCTTCATGTAAGCCGTTCGCACAGCCCTGTTCAGGCCTTTGTGCTGCACGGTCTGCCCGGCGAGCTGACCGAGGTTGGTATTTTACTGATGTTAGAAGTAGTCTGGTTTCCCGATGTACTGTTTCACTGAACAAGCAACAGAAGCCACTTCTCGCTGATAAAAGCAGAAAAGGGACATAATTAAAAGATACTGGGAGGGTGTGTGAAGTGGCCAGGACCGGAGCCAACCCAGGAGCTGTAGGAGGTGTTAGGGAGCCCCAGGCACCAGGCTGGGAGGGGTGCTACCGGGCCCCCTGCCACCCCAGAAGGGACCCCCCTCCACCCGACCCTCCACCTCACTCACTGCAGGTTCATGTCCCGGCAGGGCCAGGTCACACTGAATCCACCAGCACACACCTCAGTTGGGGAGCTGGCCCCGTCTGAGCTGCGGGCGTGCCTGGTGTGGGGAGAGGCCCAGTTAGAGGAAGGCAGTTCCCCTACTGTTCCGAGTTAAGGTGCAAGTCAGTGCCCATCACTAAGGAGAGCCAGGCTGGACGGACCTCATTGTGGTGACTAGGCTGTCTGAGTTCACTTATTACTTTCTACGTTTGAAGGCCCTGGAGGGAGAAAAAGTGAAGGTTCTAGTACTTATTTTGTGTTTCCCACGTACCAGGTGTGGTAAGCAAGCCACTTCAGACAAGGCCCGGAGCAACCACGTAAATAGGCCACGGAGCAAGTCGTGCAGTCAGGCCTCTGTGGTCCCGAAACCCGTGTCCCCATCGGCTCCATAGTTACCAGTGGAAACTAGGGGGATTTATGGGACTGTGTGCTCCTGTGAGGGCTGGGATATGTGTGTTTAAGTCCACATCTTCAGAAACTCGGCTAGAACCACAGCCACTGATTGCACGGTGGCAGAGGAAGGGAGGATTCCAGCCTCTGGTCCAGCTCGTGTGGAGCTCAGAAGTTCTTCCTCCTGTCCTGAAAATATAACACCAAATCTGAGGGAGCTGCAAACCCACTGCTCTTCTTAGATCCCAGAAGACTGAGGGGGAAAGCTGCTTCCAACCCAGAGAGGTTGCAAAGGGAACAGCGGGCAGGCTTGGAGAGTCACAGCTCCCAAGGCAGAACCTGCTTTTGTAAGAACCCCGGGGGCAGGCAGATTTAACAGGTCCCTGAGGCCAGCAGGAGGCTCAGTGTGGGGAAATCAGAGTGTGACAACTCCAGGGGGCCAGTCAGAGGGGCCCCATGCTCTTTTTCATGTATTTTACATCCAGGACCGTGTCCTGTTCTCAGAATGAAGGTCAGAGGATAACTCCTCATGCTTCCTGCCTGGAGAGGAGAAAATAACTGTATTGAAATACACCCAGAACATTCTGTTTCATTGGGGGAAGTTGTTTTTTGTTTGTTTTTTTAATGAGAAATTATTTTACCAGAGCCTAACCAACCTGGGAGAAGGGAAATCCCTTCTGTGTCACCCAAATTGGGGTGGGGGGAAAGAGACACACTTGTGGAGGTCACAGCTCAGGGCACAGGCTCAATGAGAACTAATCACAGGACTGCAGATGCCCTGCTCTGTCCCGCTCCCCCAACACCTTACCTCCATGTCAGTAGGGCCCGTGTGTAATAACAGGAATAATACTAACAGAAGTAAATGTCTCAGGAGTGTCTAGGGAAAACCCAAAGACAGCGGGGAGATGAAAACAAGGACACACAGGCTGTTTTAGCCTCTCACACCAATAGCTGTAGCAAACTACACACAGCCCAGCCCCAGCAGATAAACAGACAACCTCACAGAAGAAATTATTTATTTTGGTTCTCTTACCCAGTGCATTCCATGGTGCATCCTCGCCTAGAATTGAGTGGAAGCAAGTCCATCTCAGAAGGGACATAACTGAAGAGGGATGGCTTCCCAGACTCTGAGGGGCAGAGAGAGCACCAGCCTGGGTTAGAGAAAGGTGAGGGGTGGGGTAGGGTGTGGGCTGCCTTCTTCCCCATATAAGGATCCTTCCTGAGGCCAGCACAGTAGGAGGGAGGGCCATGGGGTGGAAGCAGCCAGACTTCATCCTGAGAACTGTTGGGATGCCTCAAAGGGACCATTCAGGTGCCCAAACTGGGCCCTGATTGAGGGAGCCAGTCGGTCTGACTCAGAGCCCAGGACTGAGGTGGGCTCACAGCAGGCCGGTCTTACTTGGCCGGATCCATTTCACTTCTCCAAAGCCCTGTGTAAAACATGAAGCGTGGACGGCCTGGTGAGCACAGCTCTGCCCTCAAGACCGGTTTCAACTCCTCTCTTCCCAGAGAACAGCATCTCTGAACCCGTCCTGGGTGACCTCACAGAGATCACCCTAGTGGCCCAGGCTAGTGACCGGGAACATGTACCTTCCTGCAGGCAACCCCTGACGTCCACTGATGCATCATATACTGGCAAAGAGTGAGTCACTGTGCATTGGTCTAACAGCAGAGGCTCTGCCAAAGGCCCAAGAGGTGGTGTGTGGGACATGCAGGGGTGCAGGAGTGTAAGCAGCGCAAAAGTGTAACTGGTGACAGGGGTGCAGGGGCTGTGGAGGGCGCAGGCATTTCAGGGGATGTGGGGGAGGAGGGATGCAGAATTGCAGAGAGTAGCAGGGGTGCAGAGGTGCAGGGAGTGTAGGGATGCAGGGAGGTGCTCAGGGACCTGGCCAGGATAAGAAGGCAAGTGCACATCCTTGCAGTCAGCCTGACCCCGGTAGGCTATTGCAATGCTTTTGGGCGGCGGCGGTGGCGGTGGCGGTTGGGAGGCTGCCCGGGCAAGCCGATCGATTTCTTCTCTTCCCTGCAGCCTGGCCTGGGGTGGGGCTTGGCCGCCGGAGATTCACCAAATGTTGCACTCCAGGTAAGCTTGCTCCTGGTAGGTGGGGCGGTTAGGTCAGAGGGCGGTGGCAGCGGCAGAGGGGCGGAGCGGGTCTACCCCTGGTGAACGGGTGGAATAGCTGCCTTGTCCCGGCTGCTGGGCCTGGGAGCGGCCTCTTCTTCCCCAGGTCGCCGGACACTCCTGTCCCACTCAGCTTGCTGAGTGCGGAGTGGGGGCGGGGCCGTTAAGGTGCGGGACCCACGGGGGGAGGGAGGCTGCCGCGGGGGAGCCGATCAATTCGCTCCGCTCTCCCCGGAGGCGGAGCCAGGGGCGGCTTCTGCTGCCCTAGAGGCGGGACGCGGGTCTCCAGATGAACTTGCTCCTGGGAGGCGGCGGCGGAGGCGGCAGGGGCAGGGGATGTGTTCCAGGGAGTTGCTCCATTTCTTCTCTCCCCCACGGCCTGGCTTGGGGGCGACGTCTGCCGCCGGAGATTTGCCTGAGGTCCGACTCCAGGTGAGCTTGCTCCTGGGAGATGGGTGCAGTGCGGTCAGGGGGCTGGTAAGGTGGTGGCTGCAGGCATAGGGAGGCTGCCCCGGAGGAGATTGTGGATTAGCTCCATGTCTGCACCGCGTGGCCTGAAGGCGGCCTCTGCTGCTCCAGGTCCCGGGACACCCCTGTCCCACTTTGCCTGCTGGGGGCGGGAGGCAGGGTAGTCAGGGTGCAGGGGTGGCGGTGGTCGGGGGCCTGCAGCGGGGGAGCGGACCATTTGCTCCCATCTTCCCCGCGTCTTGTCCTGGGGGCGGTCGCTGTTGCCCTGTGTTATGAGACGCGTGTATCCTAGTCGGCCTGACCCCGGGAGTTGGACTTGGTACTTTGGGGGTGGTGGCAGCAGCGGCAGGTTTTCCCATGGAACTTGTCCATTTGCTCCCACTTCCCCCCATGGTTTGCCCTGGGGGCGGTCCCTGTTGTCCCAAGTTCGTCGGACGTCCATCTCCAGGTCAGCCTGCTCCCTAGAGAAGGCCACTGTGAGGTCATGGGCAAGAGTGGTGGCTGCTGCAGGGGTAGGGGCTGCCTTGGGGAGCTGGTGGATTGGCTCCCGTCTCCCCGATGGCCTGGTGTGGGAGTGGCCTCTCCTGCCCCAGGTCACCAGACGCACCTGTCCCACTCAGCCTGCTGGGGGAGGGGCGCCCTGGGCGGTGCCTTTAAGGTGCGGGGGTGGCGATGGCGGGGGTAGAAGACCTGCAGCGCGGAGCCTGTCAATTTGCTCTCCTCTTCCCCGTGACCAATCCTGGGGGCGTCCTCTGCTGCCCAAGAAGCCGGATGCCCGTCTCCAGGTCAGCTTGCTCCTGGGAGACGGGCCCGATGTGGTCGAGGGGCAGAGGCAGTTGCGACGGCCGGCTGCCCCGCCTAATGGGGCCACTTCTTCTCCTCTCCCCTGACCTGGCCTGGGGACGTCCTCTCTGGCGCAAGATTCGCCTGACACCCCACACCTGGTCTGATTGCTCCTGGAAGGTGGGCGCGGTGAGATCAGGAGGTGGAGAGGACAGGGGCTGCCCCTGGAGAGCTGGAGGATAAGCTCCCATCTCTCTGCAGGCCTGACGTGGGGGCGGCCTCTGCTGCCCCTCGTTCCCAGGTCACACTTCTTCGGGTCATATTTCCCCGGGGTTGCGGTAGGGTGCGGGGGCGTCGGGGTGTTGGCGGGGGTATGGAGCCTGCCGCTCGGGAGCTGGGGGTTTAGCTCCCATCTTTTCCGCAGATTGGCCTGAGGGCAGCCTCTGTTGCTCCAGGTCGCAAAGCAATTTCTCTGACAGCTTAGCCACCGGAGGTGGGCAGGATGGGCTGAGAGGGCTGAGGCAGCCGCCAAGGCAGCGACGGAGGGGGCTGTCCCTGGCCAGCTGGTCAATTTGTTCCCATCTCAACCTTTGCTGCCGCAGTTTCGCAGAACGCCCTTCTCCAGTTTATTCTTCTCCAGGGAGGTGGGCGCAGTGCATGCAGCCCGAGGTCTGGGCTCTCCCTTGGGAGGGGCAGAACTCTCTTGTTCTCCTTTGTCTTTATTCTTCAGCGAAGTGGTTACTGGACGCAATTCTTAATTCTGAGAAAGTGTAGCCTGTGTTATGGAAGAGCTGCTGGACAGTGAGGTTTCTGGGTGGATTTTCACATCAGCTGATGCCCCAGGCAGGCAGGAAAGCTATTACTCAGAGCTTCTTAGTCTGGGGTTGGGGATGGCCCCGCCATCCTCACCATGCTTTTTAAAAATGTGTTACTCCCCTTTTTCCTAGGTGACATTTTAGGTTATTGGGTCTCAGATTGCTGACACACTCATCCCTGTTCTCAGACATCTTTTAAACTTGGGTGAAGTGATAAGTAGGGGAAGATGATTTACTGAAAGGTAAGAATACTTAAATTCGCATTAAAGCTACATTCTGTCAATCTTTCTAAAATGATTTTCCTCTGATTCTAAATCCACGACCTAGTGAATGTTGTACTCCTGTGTAAATTATTGATCTTCACATCACATTTGTTGAGTGGTCAACGAGAATTGTTAATTAGATTATTCCTGAAAGGAAAAGTTCAGGCTTTTCAGAGTTCCTTGTCTGATGTCACCCAGGCAGTCACAGTAGAAGACAGAGCTGATATAAAAATCCCTCAGCTGCCTGAACTGCAAAGCTTCTGGGATTACTGATCCCTGAAATGCAGGTGACTCTTGATGATAATCTGGGGGATGGTTTAAATGATCAGATTCTTCCAGTCCTATAAATGGGTTCCGTGGCCCCAGCCCCGGGAGAACTGGACATAAGGGCCATATCGTGTGTGGTGGGATGGGAAGGCAAGGTGTAAGAGCTGGAATCACTGAGATTCCACACTCGCTAAACACAGACTCCAGAGCCTAATTGTTGTCAGGTTCTGTTCTGGATTTGAGAGTGTGTTCATACATGATTCTTGCCCTTCTGGAGTCACTGCCTGGGTGGAAGTAACCTTTACATAGATCTGTGGAGGATGACATTTAAGTAGATGGGCTGTTATGGTTCTCAATGTGCCCAGGCTTGCTCTTCCAGGCACTCGTGGGACTAACGCGAGTCATGTTATTCACTCATTCACTGATTTATTACCCTTGAATTGATCACTCGTCCCACAGTAAGTGAAACAAGGTAACAGGAAGCTGAGTTTTGTCCCCTCTCCTATCACTGATTGTTTTTCAGTCGGGCGCCCTGCGTATGCATTGTGAAACGGTGGTATTTCGTGCCCAATGGGGCAGCACTGTCAGTTCTGAGAATCAGGGGAGACACATGGGTAGGACAGCACCCTGACACACATGGCACCCCCCATCCCGTGAGACAGAATTGTCGATGCTCAGGTGACCCGATGTAGACTGCGGTGCTAAACCTGAGCATGTTTAGTTATCCTGGTGGCTATGAAAATACAGACTACCAGTCGCTACCTCTGGAGACTCTGAGGGTGTGCACCCCAGAATTCTGCATTTTAAGAAGCACTTTAACGAATCCTGATGAAGAGATCTGAGTGTCCCACGGAGAAACACTGGTGTGCGAGGCACCAATATTGAGGATTCTCAGGGAACGATGTCTTTTTAGGATGGTCCATGGGCCCTCACTTTAGACTTTTGCCTTGGGTTTAATTGTATGTGTTCAGAAGTGATGTCTTTCAATTCCAGTGCATGTCAGCATGCTCTGTGCAGGGATTTACTCTCAGTAGATGGCAAAAACTATGATTCTTCAGGTCACCGAGCTACACTGTGAACGATATTTTATTTTGGTTTTCTTTGTAGCAATGCAGAGTCTCCCGAGAAGAGATTTAGACTCAACAGCTTTGTGCCAGACTTTGGAAGACCGCTGCTGCCCAAGGTGTTCTCTGGCAGTGCAATGACGAATCTAGGTCCCTCTTTCACTGCTACATCAATGAAGTGGACCACTTGGACAAGGCCAAAGCTGGTATCGCTACCATAGCCCTTTACAGTGTTATTCGGCTCCAGGAAGCCATCAGATGCAGCAGGTGGCCAGAGGAGGAGCCGAACAGACTCATGAAATGTGACATCCCCAACTTTATCAACACGGACCAGAACTCTGCCTTTGTGGAAGATGATTTCCTGATTTTGTAACTACCGATTGTTCTAGAAAATAAGCCAGTTGCCCAGAACTCACACAAAGACTTGAATTGAGAAACGTGCTTTCTCAGGTATCTTTCTGAAGATGTGAAGTCTGTCTTTGTATGGAAGGAAGTCCCCTTTCACAAAACTGAATGTGTTTGTGTCTGAGAGAGGGAAATGGAGACAGAAAGACGAAGAAGCAGAAGAGAGCCCCCTCAGAAGAGATCTAGTTAAGGTGAGTTTTTGTGCCTTTAAAAAACATTTGGGGTTTTAGGGGGAACAAAGTATTTACACTGTCTTATTCTCCTCATTGGAAACCTTGGCCCCGTCGTCAGAGTCAGCGGCCTTGAACGGGGGTTTCACGCTGCGTTTCATCTGGCACTGCCACTTCCACGCTCTGCCTTTAGCACGTTGCTTTGCCTGTCAGGGTTGCCACCCTTTTAACTGTAAGGTGAGGAGTCTGGAGTAGATGATCCACCCCAGCTCTGCTGTTTTGCAAATTTCTGATTTCGTATTCGGATGAGTCTGGGATACACCCAGAGCAGTATAAACCAGGCCCTACCTCCTGCCTATTGCTGGGGCATCCCTCAGGTCTGTGCCTTCTACTCAACCCTTTACTGAGCCCAGCTTTTGTCAGGAGCCCAAGTGCCTACCGGGATGGCAGGGGACTTGTCTTTCGTGGTCACGGTGGCCAAGAATTCTATTGGTGTGCTGAAACAACTCTTCTGAGATCCTCCACCCACCCCTGCTCAAACCTAATGACAGCACTACGGTTCCTTTCCTAGGAGGAGAATCAATCCATGGTGCATTTTATGACAATCCTGTCCCCAGGGATGCACGGAAGTTTATCAGCTGAGTGAGGGGAGGTGCCTCTGTGTCCCTGTATCTCTGTCTGCTGACAGTTCGCTGCCACCGGCTACTGAACAAGAAAAGTGCTATTCACCATGTTGTGTGTTTTCCAAATGTGTAGGTGATGGTCTTGTGGCTCGTGCGTGGGCTTTGATTTGGGATGGTGAAGGGCTTATAAATACCTCATCAACATGTATTCGAGGTGGCCTGGTGCCACACAGATTTGATTCATGAAGGCATCAAGCCTGCACACTGGTTTGGAAACAACTTGGTTTTGATCATTCACACTGCATGCATGACTCGCTGCTAATCTCTGGGTGGTTTTTTCATTTCAGATTTATTCACCCCATGTCTTGCTTAAGCTGAAAAATACATTTATTTCACCAGAATATTCTCTGATTCTTTGTTTACACACATCCAGTTTTTTTAATTCCTTTAAAAATGATTCTGTGTTTATAATGCCTCCTAATTTCTATCATCTCTATGTTGCCAGTGGCCTGAGACATGCACCAGATTTGATGCCGGAACAGTTCCACCAAAAGAAATCCCTTTGCCGTAATATCTTTTGAGGAAAATATTATTCTTTAAGGCTCTAACAGTAAATCGTAGAAGAAAGCATGGAACATTTCTTGTAGTTAATACATGTTCATGCGAAAAGAAATGATATTTTCATTAAACAATGTTGATTTTAATAACTTTTACAAATGTGAACATTATTATTCATAATTTAAGTAACCAGATAAAACCACAGTTATTTATTATGAAGATTGAAATCTATTTACACGGTCTCTTAATTAGAAGTAGCTTTATTAGAAGACTGAAGGGTATTTAAAAGATGGAAAACTACCCATGATGACACCATCATTTTTATTAACTAAATATCAAGAACTGTGCAGGGATAAGATTTAACCCTCTGCAAACTGCCAAGTTAGCATGAGGTAGTTTGTGGATGCTGCCAGAGGACAGGACACTCCCCCAGGATCAGAGACAAAGGACTTCCTGCCAGCACAGCAGGCAGCCTGTGGTTCAAGTTCATATTGGTTCCTGAGTTCCTTTCCTATTGCTGTTGTAACAAAGGACCACAGACTCAGTGGCTTAAAGCAATACACATTCATCTTCTCACTGTTCTAGGGTGCAGTAGTGCAAAGTCAATGTCAGTGGGCTAAAACCAACGAGTGGCCAAGGCTAAGTTCCACACCGAGGCTCTTGGGAGGGATTCGTCATCCTACCTTTCCCAGCTTGCAGAGGTGCTCACACTCCTTGGCCCAGGGCCCTGTGTCACTGTGACCTCTGCTGCCACTTTACATCTCTGTCTCTGACTATATAGATATAGAGGAAGAGTCTTCTACATCTGGTATGGACCCTTTTTCCTACATGGACATTGTATCCCTATTTATGTGCAGATGAAAACCCCTTCCCTCCAGGGTGTGGTGGCATCAGCTCACAAGATGACCACTCTGGGCTTTAAGTGTCCTCTTTGTATTGTCATCAGGGAACTTCTCTCTCCATAGTTAGCTCTGTGTTAATTTGTTGTTATATTTTACCCAGAATTACTGAAAGTTTTACTTAAAAGGGATCCTAATTAGCTCTGTTTACCTGTTTCCAGAGCTGAAAGCTTCAGTTCTAGAGTATCAGTTTGATTTTTCCTAAAAATACATTCCAGTATATTTCTCTGGTGAAAGTCTCTACCCTGTTATCTATTGTCCCATCATTTCCTTATTTTCTTGAATATATTAAAAGTATTTTATAGCCTTTATTGGTAACTCTGATGCCTACATCACCTGGGGTTTGCATCCTTTGTCTAATGCTCCTTATTCTCATGTTATCTGTCATATAGTCTGGACATGTTGCATGTCTAGAAATTCTTTATTACATGGCAGACATTGCAAATGAAAAATCCATGTTATCTTCCGTGAGAGCTTTTCTACCTTCCCGTTAGGCAGACAGTGTGAGGGACTGATCATGTCACTCCAATCAGGCGCTGAGGTGGATCAGGACTAAAGTGCCTTTTTTCTTAAAACAGCTTTGAGGTATACTTGGCAAAATAATTTTCACACGTTTAAAGTGTACAGCTTAATACGTTTTGACGTAAGTATATCCCCAAGGAACCATGACCACACTCAAGACAGTGAACATACCCATCACCCACAAAGCTTCTCTCCTGACTTTTGTTGTCCCTCCCTCCCTCCCCGTCTCTTCTCCTGGGAACCATTGATCTGCTTTCTATCACAACATATTGGTTTGCATTTTCAAGATCCTTATATGAATGGATTCATGCAGTATCTACTCTATGTTGTCTGACTTCTTTCATTCAGTGTAATTATTTTGAGAATCATCTGTGTTGCTGTATTAATAGCTTGTTTGTCTTATAGTAGAGTATTGTTTAGTGCTGAGATTTTACTGAAGAGTTTATTGTGAGCAGTGTTTGTATAGACCATCATTTCTTTCTGCATTTACTTCTTGATGGATGCATGGGTTATTTACAACTTGTGCTATTATAAATAAAATAGCAGTGAATATTTGGTTACAAGTCTTTGTATGGACATATGCTTTTCCTTTCTAAAGCACCAGATGAGGAATGTCTGGATTATATGGTACACAGGTGTTTACCTTTTTAAAAGAATCTGTTAAAGACTTTTCCAAAATGGTTGTACTATTGTAAATTCCTCGTGGTGTGTATCAGTTCTGGTTGCTCTACTTCCTTGCCAGCACCTTGTAAGGTCAGTCTTTCTAACTGTATTCATTCTAGTATGTATGTGAACTAGTATCTCACTGTGGTTTTTAAAAGTATTTCTCTAATGACTAATGACACCTTTAATCAGCATCTTTTCATATGCTTATTATCCATCTGGATATCTTTACTGAAGTGTGTTTTCTGGCCTCATTCATTCAGGTGTTTGAATTATTATTGAATTTTGAGACCTCTTTATTCTGGATCAGATACAATGAGAGAACTTTATCAGATATATGATCTGCAAATAGCTTCTGTCTATGGCTTGCCTTTTCATTTGCTTAGCAGTGTTTAGAAGAGCATTGAAGAGTCTTCATGTTCATAAAGTTCACTCTATCAGTTTCTTTTTAAAATAGATGATACTTTTGGTGTCATAGCAAAGAAAAATTTGCCAAACCCAAGGCCATAAACCTTAAGCCTATGCTTGTTCTCCTAGCTGTTTTATAGTTTTAGATTTCCTATTAAGATCTATGATCCATTTTGAGGTAAATTTTGTATATTTTGTGAGGTGTGGATCAAAGTTCATTTTTTTTTTTTTTGCGTATCACGATCTAATTGTTCCAGCACTACATGCTGAAAAGATCCTTTCTCCACAGCATCCTTTTTGAGAATCAATTGTCTGTATAAGTCTTGGTTTAGTTCTGAACATTCTATTGTGTTCCATTATTCTATTTTTCTGTTTTACACCAACACCATAATTTCTGATTACTGTAGCTTTATAAAAAAAGTTTGAAAATCAGATAGTGCAAGTCTTCCAACTTTGTTTTTCTTGTTCAAAGTTGTTTTGGATTTTTGGGATCCTTTGAATTTTTATATGAATTATAGAATAAGTTTTTAAATTCCTTACATCCTGTTCTGCCAAAATTCCACCCATGTCTTTGGCCGTCTCCAAAGCCACATTTTCTGAAGAAGTCTCTCTAGATCCCAGGTGAAAGGAATTTCTCTTTCGTCTGTGCTCAAATCACATTTGATATTATTTGATTACATTTAATCATATTTGCCTGTATGTACTTGTCTGACCTTTCCAGCCATTTAGTAAATCTCAAAAGATTAGGAATCTTGACTTGGTTCCCTCTGTGTGCTGAGAAACTAGTTCTATGCTTTGCAGGAGTGAGACCTGCAGTAAGAGGTATCTGCAGCACACATCTAGCTCATTGCTTGAATATTGTCAAGGAATTCTGCAGATTTAGAATTGTTTATTGATTGTTGTCTCCAAGACGGCTCAGTCTTTTTTATTTCTATTGCTACTGCTGCAGTTTCAAAGAACAATGGGCTAGTTATTTTGCAAATATCAAATCATACTCTAATTGTGTTGTCACGCAAATTATGTGCTGCTGTGTCTTAACAACCTGCTTAGTGTTCACAGGCTCCTTCACTCATGGAAAATTTGGGAGAATGTCATATCCTTAGAGATAGCAATGCTGTCTTTGGCGACCTGAGCAGCAGTATCTGAATTCACTCCTGCTGTTTTTCCAGTGTCCCCTCTAGACCTCCTCCAGCCCTCCATGGGGGGCCCTGCAGTTCTGCCCTAGAAAAGCCTGTTGCTTCTCAGGAAGACTTCCCTATGAAACATAACCATGTCCTTCTTGTGGGGACATTCAGTCCAGAGACCTGAAAGCAGGGGAAAATATTTAGCCTGCTTTTGGTAGAACCTAAATTCTTCCATACTTGTTAGAAGCAATTTCAATGAGGAAACTGTTTTGGCATCTAACAAATCAGCATAAATGACTGATGAGGAAGATCAGCTTCCCCATCCCACTCAGTCGTCATGTTGATGTGACACACACATTGGCAAACATTTTCTCCTGTGAGCAACGTAAAGTTCAAGACGTTATGAATGGCTTTTTGTTTTTATTTCTTAGTCTTTCCACATTCACTGTGTCTCGTGAGATTATATGAATCCTGCTTATTTTCAGCCCAGCACTAAACTTTTTAAAAGGATCACGTGTTTAAAAGGCTAGTGGACAATTTTTTAGAAGACAGAAACCCTTAAATTTTGGTCCCAGAGTTGAATCTTGGTTAGTGGTGAATGAAAATTCCCGTTAAAATTTTAAATTCAGTGATATAAAGTCTTAAAAATAGTTAAATATTAGTCAATTTCATTAAACACTATAAGAGTTATTTACCTTTAAGCCTGTTTCTGGGGCAATTTTGCAATGATTCCCTCTCTTTATCGATTCCCTCTTTATCAGAATCCTTGAGAGGCCCCTGTCATCATTGTCAGTATCATCATCATCAACATGGAACTGATTCTTCTGGAAGATTCTAGGAAAATAAAGAGATGGACGGGATTATGTGTAGGTCAGTGTGTGCATATACAATAAGAACAGCTGTCAGACATTAGATGCAAGATACCCATTTCATTTAGGGGAGAATGTGGTCATGAAATCCTGATGTGGTGAATGAAGGAAGCGGTGGGAACAGGATAGTCAATGGAAAGGAGGAGGAAGTGAGTGAATTGGAGAGCATAGATCCTTGGTTAGTTGATCAGCACATTGGTGAGAATGAGGGGAGTGTGATGGCAGAATCATGTCCCTCCCCGGCCACAGGGTAGCCACCTGTGACATGTTACTGTACATGGCAAAAGGGATGACAGATATTTTAGGATTAAAAATCTTAGAGGATTTCTGTCTCCTAAATTGTCTATTAGTTAGCCTTTAAACCCATGATACATTATTATAGATTAGTGCAGGGGCACAAATAAAAAGGATTCATATAATCTCACCAGACAAACTGAATGTAGAAAGGATAAGGAAGAAAAACAAAAAGTCACTTATAAGTGCCTTGAACCATAAATTGCTCATGAGGAAATGTTACACAAGGTGAATGTCACAGCCACATACATACTGCCTGAGTGGGATGGGACAAGGGGATCCTGAGATGAGACAATAGGGTGAGTAGTCTGGATTGTCCAGGTGGGCTGAATGTAATCACAGGGGTCCTTAAAATGGAGGATATTTCCCAGCTGAGTTTAAAATCAGAGGGAGGTGTAGCGATGGAGCAATGTTCAGAAAGGCTGCTGACCATGAAAATGGAGGAAGTTGAGGGGCACAAGCTAAGGAAGGTGGGTGACCTCTGTAAACTGGAAAAAAAAAAGGAAACATTTTCTTCTAGACCCTCTAGAAGGAAGGAACCCTGCTGGTATCTTGAATTTATCCCAATGAGAACTGTGTTGGATCTCTGACATCCACAGCCATAAGCTAATAAGTCTGTGCTGGTTTAAGCTATTAAGCTTATGGGAATTTGTTACAGTGGTAATAGGAAAATAACATAGTGAGTGGTAGTGTAAGGGATTAAAGGTCTAGGATGGGGTGTGGAGAGAATTCTGACATTTACACCTAAAAAACAACCAGGTGAAGGGGGAAGGTGTTTTAAGGAAGACCTACCTGGCAGGGCTGTCAAGCAGACTGGAGTGAGCGAATCCTTGGAGTTAGAGGAATCAATTAAACCTCACAAGGAAAATAAGAAATAAAATGTAGCAGGGCTTCAGTGTTAGTAGATGTAGGAATGGAAATGGGCAGAGAGATATAAACATTATTTTGAAATTAGCTACAGGTTTGATGACTGCATGTTTGGGAGAGTTAGCCGATGTGTGGACTGAATGCATCCCCTCAAAATCCATATGTCGAAACCTCATCTCCCAGGGTGATGATATAGGCATGCGGGGCCTTTGGGAGGTGATTAGTAGGATAAAATGAGGTCATGAGAGTAGAGCCCTCATGAATGGTATTAGTGTTCTTATACAGGGCCCCAAAGTGCTTGCTTCTCTCTCCTCTCTGGGCCATGAAGATAGTGGGAAGACAGCCATCTTCGAGCTGGCAATCCTCTCCCAGATACATTGACCTTGAAAGCCTCAGCCTCCAAACCATAAGGAATATGCTGGTTGTTTAAGCCACCCGACACACGGTAATTTGTTACAGAATCCCAGACTGACGAAGACAGTGGAGAATGCCACTGTGTTTTGCACTGATTGCCTGGAGAATGCTGAAACCCAGGGAAGTGGGCAGCACAGACGTTTACTCATTTAATCCTGCCAACACTGTAGGGGATAGAGTCTACATTTTCCTCGCTATTTAAAAGGTAAGGAAAAAGAGGCACAAATAATAACAATGACAACGACAACAACAACAACAACAGCAACAATAATTTGTCCAAGATTCACACAGAACTCCCTGGAGGGAGAGTGAGAATTAATACTTATGCAGGCTGACCCCAGAGCCCCTGCTCATAACTACTAAGTCAGATCACCTTGCTTATTTAATCAGTTTTTTTCAACTGTGATATGAGTGTACTGTGTCCAGTAACTTATAATTTCAAAATACCTCACTGTAAGGGAAACATTAGTCGCAGGCATTACAACCCACAGAAAGCTAGACATACAAAAATAACTTGTTAAGGCAAGATAACCAATAATGTTTTTAAATATTATACCTGCTGACCCTTTGCAATAAAGTGTTTATTTATAATTCTGTCTGGCTACAGAATAACATCATAATCCTGCATGTGGCTGGTGGCTCCAGTGTTGGACAGCACGGGTCTAGAGAATTTAAATGACTTGCCCAGCCTTGCCCAGGAAGCTCGTGGTGGGATCAGAGCTATAGTCTGGGACTGTTCCTTCCTATCCAAGTCCCTCATGGAAGTTTAGAAGCTTCTCCTTTGGTGCCCAGCTGTCTATCCGTACTTATGACATCTTGTCAGGTGCCCCGGCCTGCTCCTGAACATCAGCCAGAACCCACTTCTGCTCTTTTTTGGCCAGGTAATACCTTCTAGCAACTTCCATTGCCTTCTTGGCATCAGTTTTTACATGGAAGGGTAGTGGCTAGAGAAGGAAATGTGTCCACATGACAGGTTTTTCATAAATAAAGTAGGAGTGGTCAAGAGAAGAAAACCTCAGGAATACGAGTGGAAGCAGGTCATTTAATATACCAAATGCGTACTTTCAATGTATGTTTGTGTTTCCGAGTCCACGCTTGTTCTACTCGTGCATTATAGGCCAACACATCAGGAGACAAGGATTTGGGGCAAGAAATAGCGGCTTTAATTTGTAAAGCCAGTGGAGAAGATGGTAGACCAATGTCCTGGAGAACCATCATCCCAAGTCAGAATTCAGGCTCTTCTTATATTAAAAAGGGGAAGCGGGAATGCTTGGTTGATGCAAACTTGGTGTATGAATTCTTTGTTTTTAGAATCCTTTGTTCTTGCAGCTCTTCACCTGGGTCAGATCCGTGTAAACCTCCAACAAGCAAATGTTATTTTCTATTCTGTATCTTGTTATCTTTATACGAATGGAAAAGTGATAATATCCTTCAAAGTCAGAGCCTTGAGAATAGGGTCTCCTGTATATTTCAGGATCTAGGCAACATTGTTTCACAAAAGGTGCAGAAACAGCAAGACTAAGCCTAGGAAACAGGGCACAGGTTTAAAGTCAAAGGAACAGATCTAATATGGAGTCAGATTTGTTCTTTCCTATTTCAGTAGTGCCATGGAGAAGGCACTGTGGGCAGCTTTCTGTAGGGTCCTGGAGGCTTTCTCTCTCAGCCTCTGTGCGCCTCTATTGAAAACCCGTCATCGCTATCTGGCCTGCTGGAAAACCAGTCCGCCTGTTTTGCCCTGAAATTGTGTTCTGTTTATAACTCATCTCTACTCCTTGGAAAAAAACTCAATAAAAACTCAGTTGGTTTCCCACCAGCCCTGAGCAGGGGTGAGGGATAGCATGTTATTATTTTATAAAAAAAATATATAAAAAAGTTTTAAAACAGCACTGGGCACATAGGAGACAGACAATCAATGCTTCCTGGCTTAAATCGAAAATGATGACTCAGTGAGTCTATGGCTGCTGTATTTGCTGAACTAGTTACTCCTTTGCTCCATTACACATTTATTTTAACTGAAAAAGAAATATATGCATATGGTTAAAAAAATTCAAACAGAGCAAAAAATACTCAAGTGAAAGAAGTTTTCCCTCATCCTCTGTTCTTACACGCCTCCCTGGAGATGCCAATGTTTACAATCCTTTGTGTGCTTTTCCAGATATGCTATGCAAGTTCCCACCAATGTATGTAAATTCCTTTAAAGTTTTACTTATTTTTAACTTTAAGGGATTTAAATCCTCAAGTGGCTTCTGCCACAGTAATAGAAAAGAAGAAATCTGACTCCATATTAAATCTGTTCCTTTGACTTTAACCCTGTGCTCTGTCTCCTAGGCTTCTTCTTGCTTGTAAAACAATGTTGCCTAGAGCCTAAAATATACAGGAGAGCCTATTCTGAAGGCTCTGACCTTTAAGGGTATTTAACACTTTTCCAATCATATAAAGATAACACGTTGCAGAATAGAAAATAACGTTTGTTTTGTTGGAGGTTTACAGGGATCTGACCCAGGGAGATAGCTGCAAGAACAAAGGATTCTAACAAGAAGGAATTCCTACACCAAGAAGTTTGCAAAAACCAAGCACATAGGAAAGCAGCCTGAATTCTGACTTGGGGAGATGGTTTTCCAGGACATTAGTTTGCCATCTAGGTCTACAGAAACTTGCTATTCCATGCCCCAACACTTGGTCTCCCAACTTACTGGCCTGTCCTGCACTGAGGAGAATGAATTTGGACTCAATAACACTTCTACCTACCTAGCAAGTTGGACACTGGGACTGAGGGCAGCTCTCCCACACACAGGGGCCTACTGTGAGCCCTTGATTATTCCCCAAGGTTGGGGTGTGGTTTACCCAGGAGGGATGGGGACTCTACACCAACACTCAGGCAGTCTGCTCCTTCTGGGGCTCTGACATTTTACCTCCCGCTCCCTGCCAGCCCAACATTTGGGACAGTGGAGCTAAGGCAGAGATCGTGCCTGCCTGTTTCCCAGCGTGTAAAAGGGGAATATGTACTCTTCCCAAGGTAGTTCTGAGAAACAACACCTGCGGGTGCTTGGTTCCCTGAGCAACAGTAAACCTAGCTCCTTGTGGGGGCAACGGGTATGATACCCGTAGGGTTTCTGCAGAGACCTTAGCTGGAGGGCTGGGCCAGGGACGTAAAATATGAGCTGTGGGCAATGACGGGTAAGAGAAGGGTGTATAGGCAGGACTGCTGCCTCCTTCGGGGTGCCACAAGAGGTAAAACGCTTTCTCCCCATCTCTGTTACTCCCCTCCCAATTCCAGATAACTGCCTTCCCTCTGCTCCTCCTGTCCATGTGTCTCCCTCCACTTTTCCCCGCCTCCCCTCCTCCTCCCCTATTCTCCCTCCCTCGGTTCCCCTTCTCTCTCAGGACCCAGAGCGGATCGCTGGCCCTCCTGCGCATGCGCAGTTGCTGCCAGCTGGACCGCGGGTTGGAAGCTCCAGCTCCGAGCCGGGGATCGGCCCCAATGGCTTCTCAGCTCTGTCGCCCTGTAGGCCTTTGGCTACTGCCTGGGGCCGGGGCCTCTGGCTGTGAAAGTGCAAGGTGAGGGGATATCGGGAAAGGGGTGAGGCGGCTGCGGGAGGGCGGTCGGCGTGTCACAGCCCCCCAGGGCACCAGTCAGCGTGTGTTCAGCTGGATTGCTCGGGCCAGACCCCTCTGCCCGCGCCACCTGCCCCGGCGCCCCGGCCACAGCTGTCCAGGGCCAGGTGTGCCCCTGCCGCCTCTTGGCCCAGCCGGGCTCCCCTCAGTCCGCGGCTGGCGTCCGCTTCCCCTCTCCCGCCCGCGAGTCCTCCCCTCCCGGGCTTCCTCTCCTTGGCCGCCGACCCGTCCCCACCACTGGGCGGGCTGTGTCCCGGGCGGGCGGGGTCTGCACACCCGGACGGGGCGGGCGGCTTGGGCTGGGGCTGGGGCTGGCCTCCGAGAGGGGCTGCAGCCCGCGTCCCCCACCCCGCTCTCCCTGCCCCGCTACCCCGGGGCTGCCTTCCTTTCCCTTTCCCGATCCCTGAGGTCCAGATTAGCGGCGTGGGCGCTGCTCCCCAGGCTGAGAGCCCGCGGCTGTAACTCCCAGCTTCTCCTGGTGGAGTCGGGAAAAGGGAGCGGCAGTGCTGAGGGAGCTTCTGTCTCCTTGATCAGGATTTCTGCCCCAGGTAAGTACCTTGAACACTTTCAGGTGTTATGATGGCGGTGCTTGTTGATGTCACATGTTTTTATACTGAGAGGGATTACAGTGGTGAAAGCAGGGCTTGGTTCAGTTAAAAATGAGCTGAAGGCATGAGGCTGTCTCATCCTCCATCATTCACTCTCCCAGGGTGAAACGTGAGACCCTCGATCTTAAAAAGATACTTATAGTCCCTAACTAGTCCAGCCCAGCTATTGTGTGTTAACAGGAACAGCACAACCTGAGGCGTTGGAGACCCAGGGACATTGCACTCCTAAAGAGCTCCTGGCAAAATCTGGTTTGTTTTGTTTTTTTTGTTTGTTTGTTTTACTTAAATTGTGGGACAGACTAGTAGTATAGAGGGAAAAATAATTGGCAAGAAGGATTTTTTCATATAACAGCTTTATTGTGATATTGTTCACACACCATGAAGTCCACCCACTTGAATGTTACAATTCAGCAGCTTTTAGCATATTCACATTTGTGCAACCATTATTATTCCAGAACGTTTTCATCACATCAGAAAGACCAGTTGAAATGCATGACCTATCCACCCCTTCCCAGTGGTGGTTCTAAAGAAGTTTCTTGGCTGTTCCTGACCATAAATTAACTTGTTACATTCCATGAAATATCTGGGAGGAATTCTAATCAGAATTGCAATGAATCTGTCTATCAAAGCAGGAAGAATTAATGTCTTTATGGCATAAACTTCTTCTACACATGAATATATCTGGGACCCTATCTTTTCATCTGTCCAGAGCCAGGCCTATGGGAAATCCTCATTAATTCTTGGGTTTGTGAATGATGAGATTCAATACATCATTAGATGCAACTGTAGCCTTTCACTGAAGAGAAAAGTAACCTCGTAGAAGCCAAGTGATTCTCTGATGGTTAGAATGAGTGACCGCCAGTGCTGGAGTATTCGAGTGGACTTGGTGCTTGCAGAGTTCTCCACCACCTACAGCTAAGGGGATTACCGTGTTCTTTTACTTTTTTTTTTATGGCGTTGCTTTTATTTTTACTTATTATATAAAATTATTTTTTATTGAAGTGTTGTAAATTTACCATGTTAGATTCAGATGTACAGCAGAGATTCAGTTATAAGCTTATGCATATGTATATAAATGTTTTTCAGATTGTTTTTAGTACAACTCATTACAAGAAATTGAAAATAGTACCCTGTGCTATATAGTAGGTCCTTGTCATTTATTTTATATTTATTAATGTGTATCTGTTAATCCTCCCTTTCCTGCCTGCTAACAACAGTTTGCTTTCTATGTCCATGAGTCTATTTCTAGCAGCACCGTTTTTGCTAGCAATATATGCTGGTTGGCTCTTTTCTGTTTCAGTAGTTCCATCTTATGTGTGGGCGTTTTTCTTCTGGTGGGCCTGTGTGTGGTTTGCACACGTGATAATAGAGATCTGTATTTGGGAGAACTCCAGGCCTCGTGTAGTCCCTCGTATGGAGTGCCCACTGAACTGATGCTTGAACTTGGAAAAAAACAGTAAATGTTGGAATTTCCACAATGGTTGAGACTTCCAGGTTTCTATAACCTCTTTAGCCCACCTAAATTTTGGCTGCACCCAATACTGGATAATTTGGTGGAACTTCATGGTATGGTGGTGTAGAGACAGGGCCTTGTATGCTTCTTCTCTTTCCTTTTTCTAACAATCATTTTCCTGGGCCTTCCAGGTACTCCCCCAGAAGGGCCCAGGGCTGGCTTGGTGCTGCACTGAGGCAATATTTGTTAATAAGTCCCTTTCCTCATCTCTTCTGAGCCTCCATTTCCTTCTCTGCACAATGAGGGCTTAGACGAGATAAGTGCTTTTCAGTTTCTTTTAAAGCCATATTTCCTTTGAGAAACAGAAAATTCAAATCTCTCCACCCATCACAACCCTTTAGATTTTGACACGTCCTCCAAGGAGTCACATAGCTCTTTGTGGTAAATTGACGTGATTGTGATTCCACGTGGCACAGAAAAGACTCTTCAGAGATTTATTGCAGGGAGAGGGCAGGAAAGGGGCAGTATGTCACACTTTCTTGTGTGAGCACTGGAGCAAAGGCTTGGGTTTAAATACAGTGTCTGATGTGGCAACTCTCTAATCTTGCACAATGTGATAAACCTCTATCCCTAGCTTCTTAATGTGTCAAGTTGGGGTGGTAATGTTTTAAGGCTTTTGTGAAACATTATACACATAAGCCATTTGTGTCTCGGTAGATACAAGACCTGCTAGAGAGTCGGAATTTCTTTAAAAATACATATATATTGTCCACATCACTCTGTCTGTGTGTATTTTGAAGTTCCTGGAGGGTGAGGGTTGAGTGTAATGTCCATCGTGGGACAGGTGGCCCATGGGTCTGTGTGCCTCAGATTGCCCCCTCCTCCCCAGTCCTCTTCCTCTCAGTCCAGGATGAAGTTCCCTAGTAGATTTACACACAGGTCTTGTGGAAATGGCTTTTCATTTTATTGTTTCACCAAGGAGGGTTGCCATCATGATCTCTGTGGTCAGGTTTTGGTGACCTGAAGGCTATGCAATTGGGGATTTCTATTTTATAAAAAGAAAAAAAATTACAAATACAAAATTAGACCTAGGTTGGTGGCAGGGGCTTTTGAAAGTGGGGACCATTAGCTTTTTTAGCTTCAGGTGCAGTGGCCTCTGGCCACGAGGACACATCCTCATGCTCTGAATTTGGAGGGACCAGTGGGTTCAGTGGGAATATTTACTGAGTGCATCTCATGGGCTGCGCATTGCCTTATTTGTACTGTGTGTTCCTTATTTGAGACGGTGAGCTGATTTAAACTCAATAGCCTCTTTAAAATAATAGACTTTTTATTTTTAGATGTAATGTAGATTCCCATGTAGTTGTAAGAGATAATATGGAGAGGGCCTATGGACTCTTTGCCCAATTTTTTTAAATAGTTCCATCTTGCAAAGTTGGGGTACTATTCATTCGTGACTCACTAACCCTTTTAGGTTTGTGTTATTGCCCTCATTTCTATTTATGAATAAACTGGTGTTGAGAGAAGCACACAGGTCTGCCCAGGTCACCCACGTGGTTAGTGAAGATTTGGGTGGAACGTGGGCTTGGCATTTCCAAGCAGTACCATTATGATGGTCTGTGGCAGGGAGCAGCATTCACTTTGCTTGTTTATTCATTCATTCAACAAACATTTATTGAATAAACTCTGTGGGTCAGATGCTTTCATAGGGTTATCTGATTCTTCAGCAGTATGGAGAATCAGGTAATGTTTTCTTTTTCTTTTTTTTTTTTAATATGAGAAAAATATCTCTGAGAGGTTATAATCTCCCCAAAGGAAAAATAGCTCATAAATGAGGGATAGTACATTTGTACAGTTCCTTCTTCTTATGCAGGTGGTACCCTAGGCATTTTACATTTGCAAACTTCCATAATCCAGATATATTCTTGTAAGGCAAGTTTTTTTTTAATTGAAGTATAGTCAAGTTTACAATATTGTGTCAATTGCAAGGTGGGTTTTTTTGAAATTTGAATGGAGAAAATATTTTTTGAGGGGGTTAATTAAGTCTATTTATTTGTTTCATTTTTCTAAAATGAGGTACTGAGGATTGAGCCTAGGTCCTTGAACATGCTAAGCACGTGCTCTACCACTGAACTGTACCCTCCTCCCCAAAGCAAGTTTTCTTACCCATTATTCTGCACCTTAGGAGTTCAAATAAATTGGCGTTGAAATCCAGATATTTTGATCCTACTATGGTTCTTTGCATTATATCCTGCTGAGGGGTGGGGAAGCAGTTCCTTTATTCATTCATTTATTCAGCAGTTTTGAGCACCGACTTTGCATCAGGGCCTGCCTAGGTGCTTGGAAACAGAAAACAAGAAATGATCCTTTTCTGCAGGGGATGGAAGCCTAGACCAAAAGCTGGGTAATGTGATCTGAGCTTCAGTAGCCATGTGCAGACGCTGAGGACAAAATTATCCCCGATTTGCTTGGACTTCCCTTGCCTTCTGGCTGGTGCACACCAGGTCGCCTCATCCCAGTGAGGCCCGCAGCCCACAGCACAGTGTGTACATCGATTTACCCTCCCTTCTCGGCAGGGCCTGCAACATGAACGCCCCTGACTACGGGCAGTGCGCTGAGGACCACCAGACTCTCCCGATTGTGGTCCAACCCGTGGGGATCATCTTAGAGAATTTCTTTTGCATCTATAATGGAATCTCCTTGGTGAGCCAGATCAGACCGTGCGGCTCCCAGTGGGCACTCTGTATCTACTATAGGTATCTCTATGTGCCCGAGAATGGATGGAGTGACTTCCAGACCCACCGCAATGTCATGGGCCTTGTCACCATTACTGACTGCCTCTTGGCCAAGACCTTCTAGAAGCTCCACGCACAGAGGAGCTGTATGGCACCACGCTCTACGACTCTCAGCTCTTTGTCTTTGTGCTGTATGGGGAGGTGGCCGAGCAGCCGCACACCGACGTGGCCTTCAATCTACGAGGACTGCAGGGTGGTGGAGAAGAGGATCGACGACTTCACTGAGTCACTCTTCATCTTGCCCAAGTCCAAGTGGCTGGATGGGGACCCCGAAAATTCTGGGGAGAAGACCCCCCTCCTCTACATCCTATTTGAGAAGGAGGACTTCGTGGGACTGGACACAGACAGCAGGCAAGTCAACCTGAAGGCCGGGCCACCCTGGCTGTGTGACAGATTGCTTCCCTACATCCAGAATGGGATCATCAAGGAGGAGGGCTTTCTTGTAGCCAAGGCGGGAAGGAGGTGTAGCCCGCCGGTTTTCAGACGTTTAAAACTAAATCCGCCTTTGTTTCAGAGAGATCCTTTTAGGGTTAGTGTGGACACTTACTCCCCCTTTTCAGCCAGGACACTTGGGGGGACCCCTGGAGTTGCTGTCCAATAGAGTAGCCACAGCTACTGATGTTAGTAGTGCTGGGGAGGAGGCCGGTCTGAGCTGAGATGTGCTGTAGGTCAAATGCACATCAGACGCTGAAACTTGTCTAGTAAAAAGAATATAAACTATCTTGTTACTTTCTATATTGATTACACGTCAAAATGATAGTATTTTACATACAGTAGAATAAGTAAGGTCTGTTCTTAAAATCAGTTACTTGGTTTTTTTTTGTTACATTTTAAACGTGGCAACTGGGAAACGTTATTTACATGACTCTCATTTCATTCCTGTTGGACAGCCTGTCCTGGGACAGTTTCATCCCTTTGCTTATAAATGAGACTCTGAATCCCGAGACGCAGAACGAGGTGCTGGTTGAGCTCAGGGTGGAGCCGATGTCTCCTGCCTCCCAGGCCCAGCACCAGCACGGCTCAGGCCCTCTCCCCTGCCTGACAGCCACCATGCCAAGTTAGGACATCAGAAACACTGCCAGGGGCTTCCGAATTAGCTCCTTACGCAGGGAAAGGCGTGTCACGGTGTATGGGACACAGCAGGGAAAAATTCGTCCTCACTTTGTCCCTGTGATTAGGTCAAAGGCCCCACTCTGCCTTGGAAGTGCAGACGATCACTTCTGGGCTGCCTAACCCCTCACCCTCTACTATGTTTCCCTGTGTATCTTTCAAGCTGTCCCTCGGGCAGAAGAGGGTGAGACGTCTTTGCCGAGAGGTGGTCCCCCTTTACTGGGGAGAGTGAGGTGAGCTGTGTCCCCCCGGCCTACGGCCTCGGGCCTTGAGTCTGGAGAGCGCTCATGGCGGTCCCACAGGTGACGGTCGGAGGACATGGCACGTGCTGCCGGGCCCGCTGTGCAGGAGGGGCTCTGTGATTCTCTGTGATTCTAAGGTCAGATTCTACTTTCTTGTTGTTGGTAAGATGGAGGAGAAGATGCCAGAGAATTGATAAAAAGAAAATCCACACCAGTCCTGTGAATGACAGACACAGGGGATCCGTGTCCCACCTGCGTGTGGTGCCTGGCGGGCTCTGGAATAATTTTCACTTCCTCCCCGGACATTCCTCTATGGCTTAAGGAAGGGGAGAGGCATGTTGTGGCCATGATCTGTACTTGTCCTCACAGGTCCCTGTGATCTACATGCCCACACTACACTTCTGCTCCTTGGAGATGAGGTGTCAGGTTTAGGAAACTGGGCACTGCTGAGGGCATAGCTGCCAGAACCGTGCTACACCAAGGCTGGCTCCGTTCACCTCACCTGTCACCTCCTGTTGAGTCCTAAGGCGTCATTCAAGGTAGGTGCATCGGTGCAATGAAAGCAGGGACCTCCTTCACCCCCTGGACAGACTGGTGGGTGATCAGTGGAAGCCTGGAGCCCTGCCCCAGCCCCACGCCAGTGCCTCCTATTTTGTCATAGGAGGCACTGGTGACATTTTTGCTCAGCAACTGCTTGGCTCTGATTCTGCAGAGCCAACAGAGAATGCCAGCTTGTTTTTGCCTTTTGAAGTCTGCCCTTGGGATTTGGCGGAGTAGCTGGATGTGTGCTTAGCCCATAGTGGTTGACACTGTCACCATTGTTTACCCAGAACCTCGTGTACCAGGCATGGCTGCCGGCATCAAAATACAGCAGTGCATTAAACCTCCCTCCTGGTGGGTCTGTCTGTTCTGGTACCATAAGGGCTCAGCCAGCATCTGAACGTCAGTGAGATAACGTGGCCAGTGAGCTCGGGTCAAGCACGTTCTCCTCCAGTGACTTTTACTCCATTGTTGCTTTTACTATTACACAGTCATTAATTTTTTAAACAATGCTTTGGTTCAGGAGCAGAACCTAATTCTCCCCTGTTCCTCTTGGTGGGAGTGAGTAAAGTTGTCCAGCTTGAAATGCGACCACATTTTGTAGCTCAAAAGCTGTCTACACGCATCTAGGTGAAGTTTTGGCTTGGGGCGCTGACCACGTTGGGGTCCCCCGGCAGCATCGCTTCCCTCAGGCCCCTGCCTCCCCTGGATCAGGAGGTGAGGGTGGGTCTCACCGTCCCTGCGTCCCTGTCCTCATCACACTGACGTAATTTCTTGTAAATGCTGTCAAAGTCATTTTTGTTCTCGTGTGTTTCTAATTTTGGCTGTTCCTCTATTCCTTTTTCTATTTTCCTTTTTCCCTTATACCACCCCGTGAGCTTGTTGTTGGGTCTGAAAATGTGGGCTGTGCACACCCTGCATTGGAATAGCCAAATCGCCCTCTGTGCCGTCTCCATCGCTATAAAAAGCAAAAACTTAACAGTTGCCATGATTCGTATATTATCCTAGTCATCTTATTTTCTACTTTTTTGGAATTTTTGCTATGTTAGCACATCACCCACTGGAGTTTGATATCTGTTAAAGTCCTTGCTTTGAGGAACCTGTTAGTTCGTCCTTATATTTGGTAACAAATGCTCTCTTACTAATTTTGTTTATTTGTTTTGAAGAAGTGAGATGCGAATTGATTTAGGCGGCTGCTGAGGGATTTTTTCATGGAGTATTTAAACTTGGAAAGTCAAATTCTGCAGCACCTTCCTTGATTCTGGCTTTTACACAAACGTGCTCGGCACATGGTTCCTGGCTGTCGCTGTGTGACGTGCGTGACGGCGCTTCCTGGCCGGCGGTCACTGGTGAGGAAGTGGCCGGCTCGGGGGTGAGCAGCTGCAGGGGACGCTGTTGGAGGAAGCAGTCACCGGTTTTTTGTTTTTTGGTTTTTTTTTTTGCATTCACCTTCCCAGTGCCATTTACTTTACTTTGCATTCATAGAGGGGCAGGAGCGGGCCTAAAACCATGCCACTCTTTTGTTCCCTTTATGAGGCTGGTTTTTCTAAGTATCAGGAAAACATTGCCTTGTCCTAAGTAACTGGTTCACTTGGATCTGGTGGACACAGGGACCGCTAAAGGGGACCGTAGCTTCCTCTCTGCTTCAGCCAGTGGGCATTCAGAGCCGGGTCTGTGGTTTGCCTCAGCAGCCGTGCAGGCCTCCCTGCACCGGCCTTTACTTTTACCCCTTTTTGGCAGTAAATAGCTGACTCTGTGTCTGTTGCAGCTGATGTCCACCACTGACGGCCGTGTGGTTATTTTGCGGTAGTGAGTCTCCAACACCCCTGTCAGCCGTGAAGGGACCTTGCATTCTCACCCCGACCCTGGTTCATCTCACCCAGGGAAAGGGCTTGGCCACCACCGTCATGCTGGACATGAGGCCTTGTTTCTCCTTTCATGCTCTGGTCCAAATGTGGACACTTCATCCTTCACTGACTTGGTCTCGCTTGAGACAGTCCAGACTTTCTGAAAGAGTCCATCACATTCTGGGGGGGAACAGAACAGAAGTAAGAGTCGCAAGTAGGAGTCTAGGCTGTCTGGGTTGGCAAATGCAGGCTGGGATCTGTGATGGCCGGTCTGTGCCCTGGAAACTGGCCTTTCCCGTGGCTCCCGAGAGAAAAGGGGTTGGAGCGAGAACAGACTTGCCTGGGTTCCTACCATCCTCATCTGCTCACTGACAGGAGTGTCAGCTAACTAGGAGCTCCCCCAGACCTCGGGCCCTTCAAACCTCAGATCACGGGCGATCCTTGAGTCCCTTCTTCTGGTCCTTCTTTGTGAGAATCCAGTGCCTTCTGAGGTGACTGGCAGCAGGAGATGCCTCCCCCTCCAGGGAACTCCCTTCGGAGGAGTGTGACTCAGTGCACCTTGCTGTGAGCTTGTGGGTTTCCATCGTGCTCCCTGCAGAACCAGACTTGAGACTGGCTTAGCGACAGAAATAACAAGACTGATTCCAGGGCAGGGCCAGGTGGAGGGAACAGTGGAAATTGAATGTGACCTCAAACACCTAGGTGGGTGCTGGGGCTGTTACTAAAATGGGGAGCCTGGGAGGTACCTGCCAGGAATCGAAGTCTAGACTAAATGGTGGACATAAGGCCTTTTTTTTTGACATATGGCATTTTTAAGATGCCATTTGTCATCCAAGTTAGGACTTCCAAGAGGCACTCGTGTCTATGAGCCTGGGGCTCAGGTGAAGGAGCCGGACTAGAGATACACATTGGGATTCGTCATTCTTAGCTGGTGTTCACAGCCGTGCAAGTGGATCAGCTCATCTCAAGAGGTGCAGACTGTGTCTGAGTGGGGGCAGGGCTGTGCCTGGTTTGGAGGAAAGCCCGGACCATGCAGCTTTGGTGTGTCAGTCAGCGGCGTTTGTGATTTTCAGAGCAATGGCATTTATCCTTAAGGTTCTGGGGGGTGGGCAGGGCCACACAGGAAGAAATCTGAAGAGAGGGTTTTGGCCACGTGTGCGCGTCTTGGGACGATCCAGAGGCTGCAGGGTCCAGAAGGGGAAACTCCTCAGAAGCTGGAGTCAGAGTGGGGAGTTGGGAGAATGTAGTCACACTCTCCTGTGATGAAGGGAGGGAGGCCTAGGGAGTCCGCACCCTAGCGGACTCTCTTTCCCACGAACAGAAGGCAATCAGACAGAAGATTTGAGGTAAGAAGGGATGGGCTTTGGGAGAGGAGCCAACCTGGAGAACGGTGGTTGAACAATTCTTGAATAGTCTCCCTGAAACATAGAGTTAAAAAAACCCAGACTCTTAAGAATATTGATAGTGACTGGGGAGGAGGCAGTTGTTTTTCTGACCTCCTAAGGGTAAGGTATGTATCCGGGGATATACAGAAGAATCGGGCAGTCTGTTCCTGGGGCTTCACCCTTACCAGGGGGAACAGTGCAAGTTTAAAGGGGCAGAAGGGCAGCGGAGGGAAACTAGCCAGGTCCCGTGTCACGTACCAGTCGGCCGCCCTACTTGCGTGTTGCATTCACATCCATGCCTCCCAAGTGGGCGGTGGCAGCCCCGTTTTGAAGATTGGGAAGCCTCCTCAGAGGTTTAAGGAATTGGTTCATTTAGCAGCTAGTAAATGCTGTAGCAGGGTTCCAGCAGGGCCTTGTCAGACTTCAAGGGCATGTTCTCTTTACTAATTCCGGTTGTACCTGAAATGGTGAAGTGAGTCAGTTTCGGAGCCTTTCAGAGAAAGTACGCTTTAAGTGCCTCAGGACTGTTGCACAAAGCTCAGTGTTCTTTCATAGTTCGGAACCACCGCAGTGCTTTTTGCCCCACAGATGTAAGGTCTTACTCCTTTGACGATGGCGTGGTTGTAAATGACATACAGGTGCAAAACCACACTTAGCAGCTTCTGAAGGGAAACTCTCCTGTTCTCCCTTGATCGGCTTTCTTCCACGGGATGTAACTGTGCTGCAGCTAAGGCCTGAGCTTTCCGTATGGAGTGAGGGTTTGATATCCAAATTTAGCATAAAACAGTCAGATGGAGAAAATCGAAGATGACAATATATTTTGGGGTTTCATTAGACAAGACATACTATCTGTTAATGGCTCATAAAGCTAATGAAATTGAGTACAGAACATTGCATTTCTTACTTTCTACTGAGAGCTGTCTTCCAACATAAGGTTCTCTGCTTTGGAACTTCAGCTCAGCCACTAGGGCGCCTGTCATTGTGTTGGTGTGATTGCATTTACACAGTGCATGTAATCTGGGCTTCCTTAGCCCCAAACACTCCAGTGCAGAATCATAGGCTGTAGCCATCACTTAGTTATACAAATACTTCTAAAACTATATGATACCAAAAAAAATAAATAAATAAAAATAAAGAGAGAGAGGGAGATTGCCTTTATCAAAGTTCCTTTGGATTTTAACTGCAAAGTGTTGTTGAGCAGCTCTGGTTTCCTTTGGATATGAATATATACATTTCTTTGCATGTAACCTGGATTTCAGGCTTGAACACCAAGCTCTTGTTTTCCATGAGCCACAAAAATCATAGCCAAATGACACACGTATGAAACAGTTTATTCTTTTTATCTGAGACAGAATCCTTGAATTTGGGACTTGAGCTGCGACTTTCCTGTTTGCTCTTCCCACCCCTCTTGTCACCTCAGTCCTTTTTCCCACGTGGCCTCCAAGAGGTCATGGTCTCATAGGAGCAGGTGGACAAATACCAGTTGGTCGCCAAGCAGTGCTGCTGTAGATGGAGCCCAGCCAAGAGCTAAAGGACATCATCAGGGAGGACTTCCTGGAAGAAATTGGCTCTACATTCAGTTCTGAGGACAGAGTAAGAGTCAGCCAGGGGAAGGAATCAAGAGGGTGACTCAGGTGGCAGGAGCAGCCCGGGTAGAGGCCTGGAGGCTTGTGGGGTGGGGACTCGGGGAGACTGCCCTGTGTGGTCCAGGGTGGTGGGTGACCCTGCTTTGAAGGACACTGGAGAGGGCCTAGGGGTGGAGGGCTTTGGAGGAGCTTGGTTTTTACTAGAACTGACACAGAAGAGGCAGTGAAGGATGTCAGCAGGAAGTGACCCTTAGGAGAGCAGCTCTGCCTGTCCTTTTGAGTCCCACCCCTTCATTCTTTTATTCACAACACACGCAATTCTGAGTGTCTAGGGGAGAGGGGGTGGACCCACAGTAGTAAGCAAAATGTACTTGCTTCTTGAGAGCTTAGCAGTGTCAGAAGTTGACTTAGATTAAAATGTTTTATTAACACAGCAGGGCACCTAATCCAAAGTGCGGAGGTTGGAGGGAAGGAAGACTTCCTTGACAAACAGTTAAAATGAGCCTGGAGGCTAGTGGGAAGTAGCAGCAGGTCACGGGGCCCCTGAGGTCACTGGGGACCTGGTACTGAGGTGAGGATGGACAAGCAGGGTCGGGGGTGGGGCTAGAACTCTACCAGGGAGCCTTTGATGGGTTTGAAGTGGGGGAGATGTAATCAAATTTGTGCTTTGGGAAGGCTGCCTTGGCTGTGTGTGTGTGTGTGTGTGTGTGTGTGTGTGTGTGTGTGTGTAGCGGGGAAGAGGGGGAGAGTGTCACCAACTGGGAGGGTCATTAGAAGACCATTCACAGGCTCGGAGGCCACCAGTGGGAGAGGGGCGTCGGGGCTGCTTGGGGACCGCAGGGGCAGAGTGGATGCCGGGTTTCCTTGTGTGGAGGGCTTGTTAGCGGGGTCGCTCTAGCGACACCTTGTGGCTGGAAGTAAACAGATGGAGGCCGCCAGGTGGACTTACCTCTTCTCTCCTTCCCTGCCTTGTGTGATGATCTTAGCTCTGCCAACATATGGAACAGAAGAGCTAAGTTCCAGAGTAGCCCAGGACTTTGCTGGGCTCGTTCAAGTGAGAGCAGATAGGATTTAGGCTTGTGTTGAGATCTGTAAGTTAACTTAGCTAGAAACGTCCTGTCTTTTGGATTTTCATAGGGGTAGTAATTCTTGATAAAGATTGCTTTCTTGGTGAGAGGAATTTTAATACAACTGATGTCTTTCTCAAAAAATATCTTATCTTTTAAGAAATTTAATATTCAAAATAATAGGAATATTTTAAAATGATAAACTAAGGCTTTCATGTAGTTTCTTTGGTTTCTGAGTTGATGTGTAGGTAGACCCTTTGCATTACATAATAGCACATCTTTGACAGTATTTAAAGAGCTGCTAGTGAGCGCCCCCAATTTGAAAGCATCATTAAAGCTTGCTCTGAAATAGTGAAGTCATATAGGTCTTGTTTGCAGAAGCCAGATATTTGGTTTATAATCTGCAGCATAGCTCCCTTTATAAAATAATAATAGATTCAAAATTAACAAAGTGGAAAATAATTGATATTTTTAAAAAAATGAAACATAAACTTTCTTGTGCTATTGTTGCAACTGGAAATTTTGAAAAGAAAAATCCTATTGTAATATCATCTAAGTGAAATACATATATGTCTGTCACATTTGAATAGTAACTGCACAGTGGTTTTTGAAGTCAGGATCATTCCAGCTCAGATACTGGCAGTGATGGTTGCTGGTTTTCAATGGAAGAGCCTAAATTTGCTTTCTTAGCTTTATTCTTTTCTTTTCTTATATTTTCTTTTCTTTTCTTTTCTTCTCTTTTCTTTTCTTTTCTCTCTCTCTTTTTTTTTTTTTTTTTTTTTGGGTAGTGCGAGGGTTGAGTAGTGCTGTGCCAGCATGATTTGGGGGCAATTTGTGGGCAGATGTCGTGCAGCAGCAGTGAGATATTTCCATGCATTTTACTTTCCGGACATCACCAGGGAACATGTGTGGTTTGTGCCTGCAGGATGGGATGCTGCAGGACTCCCTGGTCCATCAATGTTATGTCTTGGAGCTGCTCCGGTCAGTGAATGATTTTCTGTGGCTTGGAGCTAATGTGGTTTGATGCAGATGATCAGATGTGTAACTAAAGTACTGTTACTTGAAATAAGAGAAAAGCTAGCAAAAATGTCTCTAAAATACAGGATGAGGGAGGAGAATTGGCTGAGCTGCTTACAGTGGGGAATATTCTCAGGTGACTCCCTCACTGTGTCTCCTGTCACTATCCCCCACAGCCCTGCATGGCAGTCCTACTGAAGCAACCATGCACTTTCTCAGAAACGCGCTGAATTTCCTTGTGCCTCTGATTGTTCACTTTTTTTTTTGAAAGCACATCTTGCCCTTTGCTTAAATGCCATCCCTGCTAGCCACCACTTACACTCATTCTTCTGGACCTCGTCCATATATAGCTGCTGAATGAAAGAACAAAATGTAGTATCTCCATTTAGTGGAATATTATTCAGACATAAGAGTGAATAAAAAAGAAAAAATAAATAAAGGGGAATATGAAAAAAGCCATCTGCTCTGGGTAGTCCACCCTGACTGCTCAACCCGGCCTTTTCCCTTTGAAACCCCACCCCTTATACCCCACTCTAACTATTTTTGATAGTATTTACCACCTTCTAATAAAGTTTAACATTTTCAAAAAAAAAGAGACATGCTGATACCACTTCAACATGGGAAAGCCTTGATAACAGCACGTTAACTGAAAGGAACCAGACACAAACGGCCACATATTGTTGATTTCAGTGATCTTAGAAATGCCCAGAATTGGCTCATGCAGTGGCAGAGAGCAGATGATGGTTGCAAGGGGCTGGGTGGAGGGGGGTTGTGGAGTGACTGCTAGTGACAGGGGTGTTCTATTGGGGTGATGAAGTGTTCTGGAAATAGATGGTGGTGAGGGCTGCACAACCGTGAGTGTGCAGAAGACTGCTGAGCGCTGTCTCTGGGAGTGCTTGTTGTTGGGGCGGCTTTATTTTGTTCTCATCCTGTAATGTGAAGGGTCATCTTGTGCTGAGACCATTCAACTCCTGTGAGTGGTAAGGCTAAGAGACTTTGCAGAGTCATGTTTCTTTTTTCCCCCTTGCTGAGTGTAGGCAAAAATGGTTTAAGCCTGAGAAAGTGCTCCATATGCAGAAATGTCTTTCAGTTTTGGCCGGTGTAAAAATCTTGTGAGCTTTTTAATCATTTAGGACAGTCTGTAGGGGGAAACAGCCTGTGAAGCCTGGGTGAGACTTGGAAGAGCCGCGCTACCCTCCCAGACACGGGTGGGGATTTCACCCCCATTCAGGCAGTGAAGGGCCAAGACCCGTGAGAGGAGTTGACAGTCATGAATATTTATGTGTATCCGCTGCTTCATCTTGGATATTAATTTCTAGCTGAGTCATTTTGTGGCGGCAGCCTCATCCTACATCAGGAATTTATAGTATCTGCTCTTTGAGGTGAAGAGCTGACAGACTTGATTATTTAACAGTCTATCTTGTATTGATATCTCAGATTCCTTTGTCAATCGCAAAACAGCAGAAATACAGACGTCCTTTAATGCCGATGTGACCTGGAGCAGGTTTGTTCTGTACCTCAGTGACCTTATCTGCGTGTGGGGAAGATGATAACAGTGCTTCCCTCAGAGGGGCTGGTGAGAGGAGACTGAGAAGCACAAATGGAAGACTTACACGAGATGCTCATGAATGACAAAATTTAGTGCTCTCAGCCTGGTGAGGCCTCAGGGGCAGAGATGTCAGAACAGAGCAGTCCTAGCCGGAGTTCGATCCGCATTGGCAGGTTTTATGATCACTATCACCACTGTGGGTTATCAGGTAGTTTTAAGACTTGGTAATATGAATTCATGAATAATGTTAAAGACTAGACAACTCAGATCCGGTTTACATAGTTCTCAAGATTTCCTGTGAGAAATGGATATTTTTTCCCCATCTTAAATCTGAGTGGATTCTCTAAAAAAATTCTGTAGTCCTCCATCTTTTTCCTTTAATTCTCCTTTTTTTTAAATAAAAATTTTTAAATGGAGTTACTGGGGACTGAACTGAGGGCCTCATGCGTGCTGAGCACATACTCTCTCAACTGAGGTATACTCTCCCCCATAATTTCTTTAAACTTTACTTTCTTAGTATTCAGAGGTTAGAGGCCTCTAATTCTTTTTTTGGAGACTTGTCCATAAACCGGTAAATCTAAAATTAATGGACAAAATTTGGTTTATTAAAAAAATCATTAGAACTTTTATCAATCCATTCAAAAGGAAATGCTTATTGAGTTAAAATGTTTCTCCTTTATGGTGATTTCTAATTTTTGGTCTAGCTTAACTTATTAAAAGTAATCCTCATCATCATAATGACCAAGCTTGCTGTGAGTGGACACCTACCAAAGGCTAAACTGTTTTTCTCATGTTTTACTTCAAAGCAGGTGTTTGACGGTAGGTATCAATGTCTCCTTTTTGCAGCTGAGGGATTGAGAGGTGGGCAGCTTGTCCCAAATCAAACGCAGCTGGCGGTGCCTAGCTCGGTGCTGGAACCCAGGCTGCACAGGATGCATTCTCAATTTCTCCTCTGATCAGCCTCAAGTTGAGTGGTTTCCCGAACTCCTGTGAGTCCATAAATGACCGATTTTGGCGATCTCAGCCTGATGAGGCCTTCAAAGGAGAGACACCAGTGAGAATGTGAGACAGAGTGGCATAAATTAAAATTGTACATTTTCACAAATGTTGCATTCTCAGGTAATGACTTAAATAGTTTATGTTTTCTTTATATTAGTGCTATGTAAGCACTAAAAACAAAACATTAAAAATGATTATAGTGCAAAATAGGAGTGGGCTTTGAAAGTCCAATCATTGCTAATGATGTTGCTTGTTTTTCTCTAGTGGTGCTTATTGACAGAATAATTTACAATGACTGAATTTGTTTTATGTATGTAGTCTTAGTATGGAGGAAAAGTTTGTCAGTGCATATTGAAAGTAAAATCTTTACTCTTTTCTTTCCTGATGATAAATATGTACGTTGTTTCCATGGCTTAAGTATATTTCCTCATTTGTGAAATTTGAGTGATGCCGTTTACCATGTCTGACTGTGAGAGGTAGACGCCTTGTATACAAAGCATCCAAGAGCTGCTTAGTAAAAATGTGCTGTCACAATGACAGATAGTTTAGAAGGATCAACTGTGAATACTAAAGAGGGTGGCTTGTTTCTGATGCATATTCAATATGGATATATATGAATATGGCTTAAAGTAACAAGGATTCAGGGTTTTGTGTGTGTGTGTGCGTGCAGTATGAAGTTTTAATGAAATCTGTATCATTCTATTGAGACAGGGACTAGTTAAATTGACTTAAGCAGACGACCTTGAAGATTATTTACACAGAATGTGTATTGTTACAACTCAGTGTTCATGCTGCCGTGTAACTATACACTCAGACATTTAAATTCGTAGGACTCTGACCAGAAGCATTAAGTTTAGAAAAATCCACATTGATCATTTTCAGGGAATAAGCTTCTCTCTTTTGTGATTAAAGAAAATTTTGATTTATTTTTCTGCACTCTTAATAGGTTTTAAAATATCAAAACATTGATTTGACATGTCAGCTTTTTTAATAGAAAAAAGCTCATGCTGTTTTAATATGTAAATAAATGTTTTTGTATTTCAATACACTTCTATGATTTCCTGGCTCTTTGAGAAGTATTTTGCAAGATACTTAGATTACCTCCTGTTGGAAAAATACAGACATGACTTTTATGAATATAGGCCTAGTACAGGTCTGTTGGTTTTTGCTACAGTGCAAGACATGAGGACTAGGAGAGCAGTATGTGCTACATAAGCTTTTAGTTATCTGATTCTTGTTTCTGATCCACAGGCAATTTTTGTGTTGCACCTTTCCAGGCAACCAGGAAGGCCTTTTAAGCCATAGGTGGCGCTGTTACACCTTCTTACAGTCTTAACTTTCCTGTTTGTAAAGGAAGTCTTAAACAACGTTTTGTTTTTTTTTTTTTTGATTCCTTTGCTTAGTGCTTCAGGGTAGCACAATGTCCATTATGTCTGACTACCTGGAACTATTATTCTGCTTATGTCTTAGTTTTATTCTATCATCTCGCTGTGAACATTTCAGACTTCCTGTGCAAACAGTTGCAACATCGGACTTTTCTTGCAGTGTTAGAAACCAGTGAGCCGGGATTTTATAAAAGAGCTAGAAGCGGCCTCTGGAGCACCTTAAAGCTGAAAAGTGTACTGAGTTCCCTAAGTATTATCCCCACCGCTGTGTGTCAATGGGTGGTAGGAGATTTGGTACATATACAAAGGGGTGTGGTGTTTTGACTTGGGTTTGCGTGCACACGCTGCCACTGAGCTACGTGATCCTGAGTCAGTTCTTTCTGAGTTTTTCCCTCGTCTGTGAGATGGGGACACTCATTTCTGCTTTGTAGAATTGTGAGAATTAGAAATTATGTAAAGTGTTTAGCACAGTGTGTATGACAAGAGGGCTCATAATCTTAACTGCTGTTTGGTGTGAAGCCATCATTTGATAGTCTTTGGCAATTACTGAGAAACAGGAAAATAAGAAAAGCTGGTTTTATGATGAAAGATATTTGAGGAGGTTCCATAGTTCCTATACACATAATTTAGCATCAGCAGAGTCAGGACAGTTACACAGTCGCCCTGAACCAATGTTAAGCCACAGAATTTTTGTTACTTCATATATGTTGGGGCTTAAGGGGACCCAATACTTATACACATGTTGTGTCCAGCAGCCAACTGAGAGATGACAAAGAAGAACAGGCAGGCGATAAATGTCTCCTTTATTACTGATGAAGCCACGTTCTCCATGAAATTCAGGGCTGTGGGAGAGTGAGTGTCATGACACTATGTCCCAGAATTAGAGACTTACGCAGTCCCAGGTAACTCTGGTCCACAGCGAGCATTCCCTTGAGAGATTCTGACCCATAATGCACAGGACTGTCTTGCCATGGAACTGAGCATCCCGGCTGCTTCCTAAGGGTGGCCAACACTGGAGGGGAAGGAAAGCTTTCATATGCCCTGCTTGTCTCCCCGGACTCACACCTCAATCTGTTAGTGTGAGGAGGGCTAGCCGTGGGCCAGTGGTCAGGGGTGTGAAGGGAGAAGCAGTCTCCCATGGACCAGAGGAGTGGGGAGGAGGGAATCCCCCCTCAGATTAAACAGGTGGTGGCTTGAAACAGAAGGGTGCTCCTCAAGAGTTTATAAGAGGGGAAATAAGGATTTCCTTTGGGACTCAGAATAGTCATGAAACACAGAAGATGATTAGATGGGAGACTTGTAAATCACTTTCTTATTAAATTGAAATTTGTTGGGCACCAAAAATGTGCTACATTCTTTTCTGAGAGTTTTACAGAAATGAATCCTCCAATTTTCACAACAAGTGAGTAAGAAAGATTTGATTGTTATCCCAGGTTTACAGTGTGGAAATTGAGGCACACAGAGGGTAAGTAATTTGGCCAAGGTAACAGAGCTAGTAAGTGGCAGAGCTGGGATTTAAATCCTGGCTATCTGGTTTCCAGGCTCCCAGGGATGGGCTTTGGGTGTTTACAGGTATCTGCATCCCTGGATCTCTGTACCTCTGCATCAGTTAGACCAGAAAGGACAGGGAAAGTGGAGTTATACAGGTGCTCACAGTCGTGTCTCAGCCACTGTCCATGGAGTGTGCCCCGTGATTGGCATTAATTGTTTTCCAGGCAGTAGATCTGTTCTTATAACAGAAATTTAGTCCATTGAGTTAATCTAGAAACCCTTCCTGCTCTGCTTCTGTCCACGCTTGCCATGTGACTGCCTGCCCGAGATTGGGCCGTGGAGGAGAATCTGTACTCATGGTTGAACTCTGATATTTCAATCTGGTTTGTAGTTTCACATCTCCTGTTACATTAATAAATTGAATTTCTGGTTTTCTTGCATCAGTGTGTCATAAGTTTGCTTAATGTGAAACCAGTCCATGGGAGCCGAGGGGTGCTGACGGTATAATTTCTGAGCATGTGGCATTTCTACCCGTGCAGAAATGGCTGGAGGATGTCCACCTTCCTCACTGATTTCTCCCAGCAGCAGGGTCCTCTCCCACCCCCGGATGTGAGGATGGGATCTCTCTGAGTAGGCCATTCAGAGGCCGAGTCCACCAATCAGATGAAGTACCTGGAAGTGGGTTTAATAGAAGAAAAGGGCTTCCAGGTAGTCCGATGGGCTGTTTGAGTCCGTTTGGTGGAAAGATGTCCACTGTCTGTGGTTGAGCTGCTTCTTTGCTGTTTAAAAGTCTGTATTACATGAAGGGATTTTAAAAAGCAGAAAGGTGTGATTTCAGGTGGTACATCCGCACCGGTGAGTAGTGCTGGATGACCGCCTGTGTGAGGAATAGACAGAGTCTTACAAACTTCATAAAACAGCTTTTAAAGCTCTTCCATCTGAGTGCACTTCGTATGGGGTCCAGTTCATGACTGGTCGCGCTGAGAGGGCACGTAACTGATGATGGCAGAAAGGACACGGAGGCATCAAAAAGGTCCAAGACATGTTCTGTGTTTAGAGGATGGGGCACAGAGTAACATATTTGAGCTGGTTTTTCATTGAACACTTTTGAGTATTTTCTAGGACTCCCCAATCCCCCATGGTTCCATGCAGCTAGGTGTCCCCTCAGTGCAGCTCTGTCAGCGCTTGCCCTGGGCTGACGCGGTGTCACGGGGAGCAGGACGGTCAGTGTCCCCGGCTCCTCCGAGCTCCGTCTCCTCATCCGCAGAGCCGGGTTTCTCATCCGTGTCTACTTAGTAGGATTGCTGAGAATCACACGTGATGGTTGTCAGGTGTGACTTTTGGTTGTCTCTGTAATTGGTGTATAGTCAATATTTGATAGAAACACTTGTTTTTTATTATAATTGTGGCTCCTAGATTGCAGTGGTTTTTAGTCTGCATTTATTTTTTTATATAAATTTATTCTTATTTTTAAGTAAGCACTTGTATTTATTTATTTTCATGAAGGTACAGGGGATTGAAGCCAGGAACATGTGCGTGCACAACAGGTGCTCTACAATGGAGTAATACCCACCCTCCTTGTCTGCACTTAAAAATAAATATTTCAATACACAAAATATTTCTTAAACACCATCATGGGTCCTATTTTCTGCATAGACAATTGAATACATATGCCATCTCAATAAGAATAAATGTCATAGGGACATACCTTTCTAAATCTGTTTACGTGTTTTAAAACGATCATAGCTAGTGAAAAACACGAGTCTTGGATCCACTACTTCTTAGGGTCTGCTTTGCCATCATGGGGAATTACATTCTACAGAGAAGGCTAATTGGATCTCATTGATATTTGGATGATTTTGCAATGTTCAAGGCTTTCAAAAGCTGACCGTTTTGTATTTCAAACTAACTACAAAGTTATCTTCTAGAAGTTGTAAGTCCTTAGCTTGTGAAGTGCCCAGTAATTCAGTTTGTATATGTCTGTGTCTCTGTGAACGTGTATGTGTGTGATTTCAGGAATGTAGCAATAAGTTCCATATAGCCTTCTGAAATCTTTCTCCTCCAGTTCAAGGTGTAGGTATATATTTACACAAATAAATTGATACTCTTTTGTGATTTGGCATATTGGTGGGAATAAGAGGTTCTCATAATTGTTTCAGAAGGGTTGGGGAGCATGAGCTTAGAAAATGGGAGGAGATAGAGGCAGGGAGGTTCTTTAAACTTTGTGCAAGATGAGAAACAGTAGCTTTTCTTTTTTCTTCTAAAGCAAACTGGCACTGAATTGTAACATACTAATACTCAGAATTGCTTTTCTGATCAGAGACAAGTGCCTCAGATTTTTCAAGGCAACATGAATGATGAAATGTGTTTTAGCAGTTATCTTTAAAAGTAGTTTTATTTTTCAAGTATAAGTCTATAGACTGTTCTTTTTTTCCAGCTGTACAAGAATTTCTCATTGATCCAGGTACGTGATCAATGTGTTTAGTTTCTTTGGGTTATTTATTTTTTTTAAGTGCTTGATTCATTCTGGTGTGAATGAATGTTTAAAATTTCTGGATTTTGATCTTTAAAACTTGCTGATTTATCAGAACTGCAAAAAACCTGATGTTTGTTCCTTGTTTGGTGGGGCAACCTATTGATTTATGTTGTCTGTTATAGAGGGAAATTCTTCCTCTAGCCTGTAGATAATTAAGTGAATGGTTTGCAGTGTGCCTTAAAAATTATTTGAATGCATTGAGCATGTTTGTCCAGTGAATTTTGGATTGAGTCATAATAATGACTTTGCTTTGATTCTGTGGCTTTTGTCCTCTCCACAAGAATTTGAATTCTCTGTTGCATTTTGTATTCGTGTTCTTAACAGGGGAAGGAATTTTGCATTTTTCACAGAGGTGGGTTTTCCTATCCCCTCTGAATTCCTTCTGTAATTGATACAGCGAAAATCTGTTATTGCAGTGCTTAATTATTTCATAAAAAATTTTTTGGCTTAATCAGAAACAATGACAAAGAATGATAATAAAATATACGAAAACCTTCCTTCCTTTGAAGAATAGAAATGAGGTGGTCAGGCTCACGCATGCTTTGTACCTGACACACTTACTCTCATGTCATTGTGTATCATGAGTCGGAGATGGAGTTGCTTCAGGTTTATAGATTTTTGTTTTAACATTTGTGTTGAATTCATTCTCTAGGCATGATGATTCCTGTTGCCTTTGTGGAAAGTGTAGATGAAGGGAAACAAATGCTTTGTTTTGTTTTCAGGAGGCCTGAGATGCTGATGAGAAAAGAGTAGAGGGTGAGCTGAGGAAAATAGTGATAGACCCTCACCTCCAGGCTGAAATTGATGAACAAAGAAATCAATTAAGTGTATTGGTATTTGACTAATAGAAGTCAGACAGCCCAGACTGTCTAGTTATGCCCAAAGGAAAGTACTGAATTCACCTGCAGAATTAGGTGCTTTACCATGTAGAAGCAGCTTAGAGCAATCAGAAAAATCAGTCTTATGATGAGATATAAAAAGAATATAATATCTTTTATTTCTGAAACTTTTCTACATTAAGTTGTGTAGAGCTAAAATTAAGTTTCAAGCACCAGGAGTTAAGAGTTTAGGTGGTTCTGTGGGATCGTTATTCAGGGATGTGTCTAGACCCTGCTGGAGTGGCCGAAGCTGGCAGGAAAAGATCCAGAGCCAGGATTTTTCATCCTAGGATGTCCTCCATAATGGTTCCATGTGGGAGCCCATGATTGAGTTAACAAGTTGTAACACATCCCAGCCGCCTGTCAACTTTAAGAAAAAAATTGTGCTTATTAACTGCTTTAAAGCAAACACCTGTGCATCCTCACTCCTGTCTCCTTGCCATAAAAAGCAGAGACAATGCCTTGCTTGCATGTTTGAGGTTATAGATAGCACACTGCTTATTGCACAGCAATGACCCAGGCCCTCAGCTATAAACGCCAGGCCTGCGTGGTGTTAGATAGTCTATTATACCCAAAACAGGGACCAGGCTGGTCTGGTGGTCTGCTTTGTAATGAACATGTCTAAAAAATGTATCTTGTTCCCCTCAGCCCATGACTTCCCTAAAGGTAAACTAAGCCTTAGTACTCATGGTGGAGTCTACAATCTCTGTCTCATCCCTTCTTTCCCCAAGTTCCTGCCTACTATCTCACAACTGTTATTGACTTTTTACTTTGATTATACACAATAAATATGGGAGCATTTGAGAGACTCGTGGATTTGGCTCCCTAATCCCTCTCGCTTTCTTTCCTTTTTCCGCAGTCTTGAGAAATTCATTCCGTGTCGGTAAGACTTCCGCCAGCCAGAACCCACAGTTCCAGGTGAGAAGGATGCAGGCTTTATCCCTTCTACCCGAGGGAGAGAGAGGAGATAATTGAGATATGCTCCCCTGTGGTCCCTTCCTGCCCCAGGGCCACTCCAGTTCACCTGCAGCCTTCTGGCCTCTGCTCACAGGGCCTCTGTCCCAGGATTGACCGCAGCCTTTTATTCCCTTGTCAACATTCCCTGTGCCTTTCAGAGGTTGCTCTCTTCTCTGCAATTCAACCCTGGCAGATGTGATGGTGGTCAGCGTGCTGATGGGCAGTTACTTGGGGACTCCCAGGAGCCATGCTGATTCTCCTGAGTCATTCGGGGTTACAGAACTGTCAAGCACTGCAGGAAGCCCATTCACGTGAGTTCAACACAGCATTACATCACTTTCATTTTATTTTTGAATTTTCAGTGGAGAAATTATTTGTAGCACACTGTTCCAGATTTTAGGCCGCCTGCTTTCCTCACCACCATTTCCTTGTTGGCTCTGGTGCTTGTTTTAAGAACCAGGTTTCTTCTCTGGTCATTTGTAGCAGCTGGGCTTGCCGAATCCTTGATTTGCATTTGAAGCAGAATGCTTCTTCGTGATGTCAAACTGATTTTCCTTGTCATGTCTGAATATTTCTTGTACACTCAGCAACAGTTTCAAGTGAAATGCTCTTGTCCAATTTCGGTTAACTAATATTTGCTGATCTCCTGCTTTCATGCTGAGGGCAGTTTCTTCTTCCTGTAATAAATGTTAGCAATTTGCATTTACTATGGAAGGTACTAATCCGAGGTGCTTTTGTTCTTAACAGTTTTAATACAAATCACCCATTAAAATGTACAGCGGATTTTACTCTATGCCCAGAAATGTGCATCCCAGTCAATCTTAGAATATTTTCTTCCCCCCAACAGGAAACCCAGTACGCATAAGCAGACATTATCAACTTCCCCATCCTCCCCAAGCCCCAGGGAGCCACTCTTCTGTCTCTGTGAATTTGCCTGTGCTGAACATTTCATGCAAATCGAGTCACTTCATGTAAGTGGAACCGTCTATTTTGACTGACTTCTTTCACACTGAGTAACGTTTTCAATGTTTGTCCACGTTGTGGCCTGGATCAGTACTCTATGCTTTGCTATTGCTGAATAATATTTCACTGTATGGCTGGGCCCCTTTGTTTACCCATTCATCACGTGATAGACATTTGGGTTGTTTCTGTTTTTTGGCTCTGAAAATTAATGGCGAAAAGTAATGGTGAATATTCCTATAGGAGTTTTTATGTTAACATTTGTTTTCAGTTCTCTTACTTGTGTGCCCAGGAAGCAGAATTGCTGGATCATTCAGAAGCCAAATGTTCAACTCTCTGAGGACGTGCCAGGATGTTTTCCAAAGTGGTCACGCTGTGTTACATCCTCACCAGCAATGGCTGCGGGCTCCGCTTCCTCTGTGCCCTCATTAGTGCTTGTTAATCTTTTTTTGATTTTAACCTATTGTAGTGAATGTGAAGCGGTTTCTCCTAGTTGTTTTGACTTGATTTCCTTTAGAGCTAATGTTATTGAACACCGTTTTATTGTGCTTATTGGCCATTTGTATATTTTCCTTGAAAAATATCTTTTCAGATTATTTTTTCATTTTTTAATTGAGTTGCCTTTTTATTGTTGAGCTGTGGAATTTTTTTTTTGATACACAAATTCCTTATCAGATAAATGATTTGAAAAAATTTTCTCCTGAGTGTTGTTTTTTCACTTTCTGGATGGTGTTTTTTGAAGCAAAGTTTTAAAGTTTAATGAACTCCAATTTATCTCTGTTTTCATTTTTCCTTGTGCTTTTGGGGTAATATTTAATATCTGATGTATTTTATTAAAACTTGTATATATAAAATAACTTAATTCTTAGGACCGTTCTAGGAGATGGGTGCGGTTGTTGTCCCCAGTCTATGCATCGGAGACTGAGGTGCAGAGAATTTGACTGACATATTAGTGTCAAAGCTACCCAGTGCTGTGGGAATTCAGACCCTCATGTTTTTCCCTAGCATCTGAGCTCAACACCACCATGCTCCAATCTTTCCAGGAAACGTTAATGAAAAAATCTTTACTTTTTTGATTTCTTGTTAGATTTTTTTCTTATTGGGGACCTCAAATTCTCATTTTCTTTTCGGATATCAGTGTCGATTTATTTTAGGTCTCATGTAGGGAGAAGCATTGCTATCAGTTAACTTCTTTATTACTCACTCTCCAGTGATGATTGTTGCTAGTTGATCTAATCAAGTCATGCTTAAGTCTTTCCTGCTCATGACACTAACAGCAGAGTCATGACTTATAGAATGCTCAAAGAAGAAAGTACTTGATTGATTTTATTTTGCCAACCAATCAAACCAATCAAATAAAACCCTGGTGTTGACACAGACTATAAGCCCTCCAAAATAGGGTCACTGTCTTCATTGTGTTTCATTTGTTGGGTCACAGTGTCTGGATAGTGCCTTGCTGTCCAGCAGTTTTGTGAGGATACGGTGCTCGTGAATCATTGTAAGGACAGAATTTTGACAACAGACTGTGTTGTTCATTTCACGACGGGAAAGGTAATATAGAATTACTGTTCAGATCTGTTTTAAAATTAAGCTTTGAATTTTGAGAATACTTCAAGAAGCCATACAAAGCTCTTTTTCACTAATTTTAGATCTATCTTAGACACATTATGTTTACATAGCAGAGTAACTTATCAAGTAGATTTGACAAAGGAGTGTTATATTGATTATTTGTTTTAGTTGAAATATTCTACCAGGGATAAAGTCATAAGTGCCCATAAATGAACAAATATATTTGTATTTAAATGCAACATGGGAGCAGACTACATATGTTTCTATATAATATATATGACTGTGTGTTTTAATCTTTCTGTCAGTGTTTTAATAGTTTTTCAGCAATTTTGTAACTTTAGAATTCTTCTAAAAAATTCACCCCCAATTCTAGTGCAGTTTGTACTGTGTATCCTGTCTTATGCATGGGATTCCACTGTCCCCTCAGTGAGGAATTTCCTCTCCTATTGTGTTAGGAGCAGAGTTAAAGGAACTGTGATTTCTAGGCCTTTGCTCTCCATGTGTTTGCAGTTGGCTCTCAGTCACGATTTTCCCTTTCCAGAGTTTTCATTGTTAAATTAGAATTTCTGAAAATAACTATTAATATGTTGCATTGGTCTCCCTAGAAACTTGACGTCTTTGTGCTTTTCAGTTTTCAATTTATGAAAAATGCAAATGCACTCTTGTTTTTAAGTTGTCCTTTTTCAATAGATATTTATCTCTTAATTGATAGAATAATTTTTCCCAATGAATGAATTGGTGTGCATGTTTTAAAGGATAACTTACTTTTTATTTTTCTTATTGTAACAGTAATATTCATTGTAGAGAATTTAGTAAATAAGGATTAACACAGTAATAACTTCACAATGGCCTCTAATCTCACCTGGAGATACAGTTGTAAGGTTTGAAATTGAGAATTATAAGTCCTCTCAAATTTTTCTTTTTCAAGTACGTATAGGTTACTGAGATCCTCGAATTCCCATATGAATTGTAGCAGCAGATAGTCAGTTTCTGCAGAGGAGCCCGCTGGGATTGTGATCGAGACCACGTTGAATATACGGATCGCTCTGGGGAGCACTGCCATTCCAAGAGCACTTTCTTTTGATAGGGGAATGTGTGTGGAGTGTCTGTCCTGGTATTTAGGTCTTCTTTAACTTTTTTTTTCAACAATGCTTTGAGTTTACAGAGTATTATTTTACTTTAATTATCTTTGCCTTTATATTGAGGACAAGTGTGCAAGGTACTGGGATCAGAAGTGTATTTGAGCCCCGCAACTTGCTGCCACCATGGACGCTGCGCTCTTGCTTCACCCGCTGTACAATCTTGCACAGAATACGACCTCAGTAACTCTCTCTTGAATGAATGATTATATGATTGTTGGATGATGCTTGAGGGTCCTTGTGATGATTTTTTTCCCCAGCCTTTCCCCAGTTCTTAACTATGCCCTTTCTCTTCCTAAACTCCAGCCTGGGTTTCAGCCTGCCTGTGGCATTGATTTTCCTTGTCTGTGGACTCTTCCTTTCACTGGTTCCCGATAATGTTACATGTGGGCTGTGGAAACTTGCTAGATGTCAAGAAAGAGCTAATCCATTGTAGGCCAGTATTTTTAGAGTTTGTTATTGTTTTATTGATTGAAATTAAATGAGGCTGCCCCCTGAGCCCTCCCGTGAGCACTTTTGACCTTCCTACAGCTGATGCTGCTCTAGTTGCTGCATGTGCCCTTTCCCCAGCCTTGATTTTGTAATTGAATAAGTCACCATCACTGGAGCCCTCTCTTTAAAAGATAAAGAGAACATTTGCTCCTTTTCCCTGTTTGGGGACTTCAATGAGATGAGATCCCAGATAAAGAATGGAGCCCCACCTCTTTCTGACCCCCGCTGTTTCCGTTCCTTTCTTCAGGGGAAAAGAGTACAATTCAACAGTATAAAGATTGATTGTGAGCTAATGAGATAGACAAGACAACCGATCATTTATTAAATAACCTTTCATGATAGAAACAAATGTATTATACACACAAACAGCACACAAAGCACTGTAGTACCATGGTTACAATCGTGGGTCCGAGTTCGTGTCCTGCTCTGGAGAGACCAGTCCTGTGAGATGGAGAACTGGTAAGTCGGCTTAGCCTCTCCAGAACTGGTTTTCTGTCCTGCAGAGACGGGGCTCGCTAGGCGTCCCCCCCCGTAGAGGTGCTGTGGGGTGTAAATGACGCGCGTGGGCAGCCTGAGCACAGCTGCTCATTCCTCGTAAGTGCAGGGTAGCATAGCTTTTGCGGTGATGGCTTTATGACCGCCCCATGTAGACTGTCAGTGCTCTGAAGGGATGCCTTGTGGTTTGGAGATGGGATTCTCACTTCTGTAAATACCCAAGTATAGTGTTATTGGGTCCTGCTGATTTCAGTCTATTCTTTAGAAAGTACATATTGTAGATATATTTTTCAAGCATGCGTGCTTTTTTTCTTTTACTATTTAAAGTTCTACCCTCTCATCTCTTGGTGTTACTTTTCATGGAATCCAGGAAACAGTCCTAAGCTACCTGCCTCTTCACACTTTTCCGTGGTGGTTTCCTTCCCTGATTAGAAGAGGGTTTTGCATAGGAAATTTTATTTGTTCCCCTTTTCTTGGAGTCTCTCTCTCTGTCTGCCCATCTCTCACCTCTCAATCTGTCCATTTCTCAACCCACTGCTTCTTCTGACATGTTCCAAAATGCATTTCAGGTAGCTTACAAAAGAACAGATACCAAATAAACAGGTGAGAAAATGGGGCCCAGTTCAGACAGTGAGGCTAGGAGGCGAGCCTGTGTGAGGGTTGCAGGCGTGAGACACATGCCTCTGCCATGTGACTTATAAGATCGACAGCAGCAGTGTGCTTCAAGCTCCCAGCAGACACAGGGAAGCAGGATTTGAGGGAGATGCTTACTGGCTGTGAAATAAATAAGTGACTTAGGAGAAGCCCAGCCTTTCCAGCTACTAAGGCTTAGGAGAATATTTTGAGTGTCTTCCAAAATCAGAGTATGGCATCTTTTCCTTTTTCAGAGTTCTATGTATAGTTGGTTACATTCTATACCTGGAAATTTCTCCAAAACTGCTTCCCACGTGAGTCCCATGGCTCGGGGATTGGGTGGTTCTGCTCATTGATGGGGGTTGGCCAGAAACAGAAAATGAGAGCCTCAAAGGGGCAAGGGATTTGTCAGTTATGTTTTGTCAGTGCTGTAGGGTTCAAGAAATGCTTTCACCGTTTCTCTCCATCTGAGGCGGCAGCATAATCTCTTACCAGCATCAGGAGCTCAGGGCCACGGGATGGTGGGGGCTGACTGCACTGCCGTCAAGACAGCTGAGCTAGTCACTGCAGGTGTGGTTCTTTTACATACTGCATTTCATGTTCTTTACTAGAATGTTTCAACAGGGAGTTAATTAACTGAGTTAATTAACATTTAATAAATATGATCTTTGTTGAAAAGACAGTTATAGGCAGAATATAAGCTGTGAAGTCTTTAAAAACGGTTTCATTACTGAAATTTCATTTGGGGAGATACACGGTTTATCTTATATATGGCTCTCTTTTAAAGTAACAAAGAAAAAAGACAGAAAAGGCAGAGGATGATTTCTGTTCTTCCTCTCGGCTTGCAGGTGCCCTCACCCCCAGTAGCATCCATGCAGACACCAGCACTGACACTGGCCGTGCTCAGAACTGCCTCAGCCCTGAAGACACCGCTGACAAATAGAAGGGGGCCACGCCCTGTTACAGCAGGTGCTCTCACTTTGTGGGTCCTTATGTAACTGCGTGGTGTTAATCAGGATCGCCCGTCCTACATTGTGTGATGCTGCTGCTTTGTCTCCTAGTTACTTGTTTCTCTAAGTATTCTTGTATTATTCTCCAATGCATAGTACTACACACCTAAAAATGCTTTTTTTCAGATGAAAAATAATGTGCATTTAAAATAATAACTCTGAAAAAGGGGGCAAAAAAGGCTATCCTTGTCCCGCTATTCAAAGATAATAATTAACACGTTAACGTATATTTTCATCAGTGTGGATCACCTCTGTCATAAAAAACCAGAGAGCACTCTGTGACTGTTTACTGTGTGGACACCTCCATTTTCCATTCGGCTTTTTATATGTTTTTCTACAATATTCTATCTCCTCTGGCATGATTTTTGATGACCAGTATAGCATTCTGTCTTGTGGAGGCATTGTCCATTTTACTTCGGACTTAAATAAACTTTTAAATTCCAAGTATACTTAACTGAAATACTGAAAAGAGAACTGTGGTGGTAGAGGAAGGCCCTACCTCCCTTCCCCTTATTTCCGAAGAGTAAAAACTGTTGAAAATTTGATATATATGTTTCATGACCTTTATGCCTATGACATACATATATACACACATATGAGAATTCCATGTATACGTGTGTGTATATATGCTTTATTTAAAAGTGAGACCATACTATATGTTTTTCTGCAGCTCGCTTTAATCACTCAGGTGTATATCATAGACGTCCTCCCACTCCAGACTCACACGGTCCTTTCAGATAGAGTGGAGGGGTCTCCTGATTTGCGGGTGTGGTCTCTTTCCCACGCACACCTTTGGTGAGAGAATGCTGTGGACAAGGCCCTGGACCACGGCGAAACGCCGGCTCCCTCATTGCTCGCAGCTCGTCGTGATTTAACGCATCATTGTCTTGATGGTGGACAGTTAAGTTTTCTCCATTTTCCACTGTCAGAAAGGATATTTGACTGGCATCCTTCTTGTACAGACATTCCTGTGATCTTTTATGAATATTCCTTTAGTTAAGGCTTCTGGAAATTTAGTCCCTGGATGTGACATTTACATTCATCACAGACTCCATTCAAGTAACTCTAGAAATTCCTTCCATAGGGGAATGAAAAGATGCACAATTACTTATGTAACCAATTCTCTATTGCTGGATATGATTTCACTTCAGTTTTTCTTCCCACCATTGTAAACAGTGCTGTGTAAATGCCCTGATGGGTACATCTTTTTGGACTAAATTTGTTTTTTCCTAGAGGAAACGATTCGTAGAAGTGGTGTTGAGTCAGTGTGTACGTACGTTTTTCAGAGTTTACATATCCATTGACATGTCGTCCTCTGAAAATGTCGCTCATGGTTTCTTCTCCCACAGATGGACACTAGACAGAATATCTTTTAAAAATATTTGCCAATATGATGAGCAAAAGTGCTTTTTCATTGTTTTAGTTTGCATTTGATGACCAGTGAGGTATTGAGCATTTTTCACTCATTAGCCATTTGACTTTTTTAAAATGAATGATTCCTTTTATCCTTTGCACACATTTAAGTGGGGGAGCTTCTTGTTGCTTTGTGACAGCTCTTTGTATGTTATGAACATTAACTTCTTGTCTTCAACAACATGTATCACAGAGCTTTTTCTTGTCATTTCTTGCCTTTCATTTTGTTTAGGAGGATTTTAATTTTGGTAGTGTCTCAAAATATTCTTATGATAATAAATGTATTCCTTATGTGTTTTATCTTTGAAATTATTCTTAAAAATAATTTCTTATACTGGAATAAATCTCCTCTGTAGGTTTTTTTTAATCTCTAAGATGGAGATGATAATAGTACTTGTTAATGTAAGGGTAAGTTGAGTTAATAAGAACAAAGTGTTGTATTTGCTGTTATTAGTACTTTTTTATATTTACATCACTGTCTGTAAATTATCTTGTGGTCCTTATGAGAGGAATAGTATTTATTCTTTCTAGGTGATTGTCTGATTGTCTCAGGACAATTACTGAAGTCATACTTTTCTCTTTGATTTGAAATCCCACCTTTACAAAATACTTATGTACACTAGAGTCTCTTTTTGAGCTCATGGTTCCCTTCTGTCAATCTGCCTTTCTTACTCCAGCACCATAACTTACATATTGTAAAAATTTATTTAATAATTGGCAGTCTGAATTTTTTTTCATTCTTTTCTTCCATCCCAAATTTTCTTGTCTAGTATTATGATTTTATTATTCCTGAAGAATTCCAAAATATTTTGTTCAAGTTAAAAAAAAATCAGATTGGAGTTGTCATGGGAGTTTTCAGTAAGTTTTGAATTATTCTGATGAGAACTTACATCTTTACAAAACTGCTTTCCTCCATGCAATTTGTTGATGTCTCTACATTCTCACCTCTTACTTTACCCCTCAGTACAGCCCTGAAGTTTCTCCATTTAGAACATGGGCATTATTTTTTAACTTATTCCAGATTATTGTTTATGTTTTTGTCAATTTTGTAAGTGAAAATTTTTTGCTATTATATTTTTAAACGCTTAAAACTGAAATTTAGAAAGGAAGATTCGGTTTGTAAATACTCACTTTGTAATTTGTCATTTAAAATTGTAAGTATTAAGTAGTTGTTCCAGAATCCTTTCTTTTTTGTTTTTAAAAATTTGTGTCGAAGATTCTCAAAATGTTCATAGCTAAGTAGTATAGGTGGGGAGACAGATGGAGAGAGGTAGTGTGGCTCATGTACAAACTGTAAGCAGTTTCATGGCTGCCTTTAGGCTGGAGAAACCACAGAAGAGCCCAGGTTAGACAAGGAATGGCTTTGTATGCACTTGAAAGCCAGCTTTCCTGCCTGTATGGTGAAGCCTGGTGGGCGTGGCAGGTAGATGATCAAGGTCTGATCAAGGTCATTTGCTGCACAGAGCGCTGTGTCTGTGAGAAATGGTGACCATTGCCATGGCAAATGCTTGGTGCCAGGAACAATGCAGGGGAGCTGGGGAGCCTGTGTTAAGGATTTTCCAGCCCTGGGAGTGGGAAGATAAGACTCTGCATTCAGATCTGAGTTTGAATTAATCCTCTTTAGTTTACTGGACCTCTGACTTTTGTCAAGTTATGCATCCTGTTTGAACTCCTGCTTTGTTGTCTCTCAAAACAGAAGAATTACAGCCTGCTGCTAGAGTGTTTGATCAGGGTAAATGATTTGTGTCTATAAGATGCCACGTACAGTCACAAGCTCAGTGAGCAATGAGCTGTCCCCTCTTCTCCTGCAACTCAGTGCTCGATAAGTCATCAGCAGAAAGCGAGTCCCTAATTTGTATGTGGTGCAAGGAAGAACAAAACTAACGTCTTGCCTTTCCCTGGCAGTATTCTTACTTCTTTGCTTCATGTACCTCTTTCCTCCTTCACTCTCCCCTTTCACCTCCTCCACCAAGACCCCGAGACTCTCTCAGAACACTAGATTCAAATTATTTAAATGTTGGCTCATTCCCATGAAATGACAGTGACTTAAAAAAACTGTACACATCCCAGAATTCATTGTATTTGATTTACACACACACACACGTGCACACACACACACACACACACATCAGGCTACCTCCCATTTACTGAGGGAGAAGGGCCACTTTTTCTGAGTTTTCATTTACTCAGCGTGAGAGCAGTCTCTTAAGCAGAATTTCACCTGGCTTCGTGCATGGTTTTTTAAATTGGATTTCTGCTTTTTGTCCATAAAAATATTCTCCTATTAGAAGACAGGAAGTGGAGACATAGATATTCTGCTGAGATATTGGTGTTATCATATTTGAGTTTTAATGGACATAAGGCGGCATAGAGTCATACATTATTATGGATGAGAATCCATGATGATGTAACTTGGACAAGAATATGGGTCTCCTGCCATCGTGTCCATGCGGGTGAAGAGGCAACTGGGTGGGGGATGGCAGGGAACCTTCTTGCTTGAGTTCCAGGTTCTTGTTAGTTTTCATTGCTCAGCTGCCTTTAGTTTATGTCCATGAGGCCTCTCATGGGAAGGTCACTATGTCCTGAGAGACTGAGTTACTAATCAGCAGAAAGCTCTGGACCCACTCATATTTTCCAGAGTTTTTCCGCTGACCTGCTGACACTTTATATAAATGAGACCTAACAAACTACTGGATATAAAATCCTTATTGTTATCATTTTCCCTCGAGTTCCATAGGAATGGGGTGCTGTCTCAGGCTGTCTAAGGCTAGATCTGAACAAAGATAGGGTGATAGGCTCTGCTGCTGGACCCTCCCCAGTCGAATGGGATTTCCACCTTAGTTTTTAGAATCAGGCAGATGAGTTCAAATCTTGTCTTTACCAGTTATTAGCTTTGTGACCTTGGGGAAATAACTACTTTTTTGGTTCCAATTTTCTTTATCTGTAAATAAGTTCAGTATTTATTTTAGGGTTTTTGTTTTAGAATTGAATGTGCTAATTCCCTAATTTATTCCTCAAATACTGATCACATGGTTCTATGCTGGTGCCTTAGTAGTTGATTGCTAAGGGACTCAACAGTGAGAATGGGGGTGGGGCCCCCTGAAACATACAGCTTATATTCCAGGATATGCTTGTAAAAGACAAGATTGCAGTGGATTTTTAGTAAATGTCCATTCCTTTCCTAATCCCCATTGATTGTGTATATATCTTTATACTAATATATGAACAATTTTTTTGCAGTTTAAATCTCTTTGTAGTATTTAAAGTATGTAGCTATAACAAAAATACGTGAAATAAAATGACTTGACTTTTATTTTCCTTTCAATAAGCAAAACAAAATAAAATAGAAAAGAAAAGAAAAAGTATTGAAGGAGTAGAAATAATTTTATTTCCGTGGAATCAACTCCCTATGTTAGGTTTTTCCATTGTGTTGTTCAACATCATATAAAATTGACAGGTTGTGACTTCAGTGTTGATAGCTAGGTGAGTATAGTTTCTTTTTGTGGTTGTCTTTGATGAAATATTTGCACTAGATCATAAATGATGTGCATGTTACATATTGGAAACGAGGAAACATTGGAGACATACTACCTCCAATGCAGTCATTTTGTTACCGAGTCCAAACTCGTTCTGCTCGCCGCATGACAGGCCAATAAACCGGGAGATGAGGTGTTGGAGCAAGGAATAGTGACTTCACTTGCAATGCTGGCAGACCCAGAAGACGGCAGACTGATGTCCTGGAGAACTATCTTCCCCAAGAATGAATTCAGTCTCCTTTTATACTAAAAAGGGGGGGGTTGTGGTTGGTTGTTGCATACTTCTTGCTTTATGAATTGTTTGTCCTTTGAATCCGCTGTTCTTGCAGCTGTCCATGTGGATCAAATCATGGTACCCCTGTAAAACCTCCAAAAAAACAAAGGCTATTCTCTATTATGCAACTTGCCATCTCTACAGAAGTGCAGATGAGCTAACATTTTTAAAGATCAGGTCCAGGAGAATAGGCTTTCCTGCAGATTTCAGGCTAAAGGTAACTTTCTTTTTCAAATGGTGCAGAGCTACCAAGTCTGAGCCTAGGAAACAGGGCACAGGTTTAAACTCAAAGGAACAGATTTAACATAGGGTAAAAACTGTTACATTTTATTACAATTCCGTTTCCAGCTTCATAGATAATATTAGTAAGAAATATGAGCAATTTTGTATTTTTGCTTCTTAATAACCGATAAGTGTACCAACTATATTTTGTGAGCAGGGATGCTGTGCAGGCATTGGGGTGACAGCAAACTCTTGTAGGGGGTGGCCGACCCTGCAACATCTCTGATGCCCCGTGAGTGTTGGTGAGGGTCCCCGTAGCCAGGGGCTCTCTTCAGGAACCAGCATATGGGCATTGACCTCTGGAGACCTCTTTTTCGGCTGCAGGAATTTTTTTCAGATATTGAGATTGAAAAATCACTCCAGCTGGGAATAATTAGGGAAAAAAAAGAAAAGGAAAAGGGTTTGGAGTAGAGTAGAAGAGTAGGACTTAAGATCACGGAGCCTGAGTGCTTGGCAGCGGGGCCTCGGGAGAGAGGGGAGCAGAGGTGGGGAGGGGCCTGGCTCCGGAACCAGCTCCTGTAATTGTCCCTGCACGCAAGCCACATAGCTTTAAATTGGCCTGGGCCACCTCTCTGGGCTGGATATCACCCTGGGCAGAACCGTGGTATCTGTAAAGTAAAATGACTTCACAACTATTGCACAGAGCTGCAGGTGTAAGAGAGCCTAAGCCTGTCTCAGAGTGCAGGGGACAAGCGGAAAGGAATGGCAAAATTTCCACTGACAATTGAAATTTTGTTAAATAGCCTGCTACAGTTGTTTGCATCACTTGAATGAATGCAGGCATATTTCTGTGGGCATTTATAGGTTCACTGAACCCCACCAGCCCCTCTTGCCCCCATCGGAGATGGGCTTTCTCAAGCACAGTGCCCCTCCTGCTTGGGTGGAAAACGCTGCTGGTCCTTGCCTGGGGCCGGGCTGCTGCAGGGCACTGAATCCCCGAGGCACGGCCTGTGAGACACGACAGGAACATCTCTGCTCTTGACTGGGTGCCTCCGTTTCCCCTGCAGTGTAAAAATGCCGGTGACTGAGTTAGAAGCATGCTTCCAAGCTGTCCATGTCCTTGGCATCCAGAAGCGGAGCCTGGAAGCTTTCGAATTTATCCAGAATGCGGTTTACATTCACCTTCAGCAGGTGAGTGTATGTCCTTACACAAGTGGAGGAATTACTGCAGTTTTCCTGGAACATTCTCACTACAAGTCCATTTGATTTTTCTGTGCTAGGATTCAGTATGGCCTGCTAAAAACTCTGGAGTGAGATCTTGAAACCCTGATGAAGAGCATTATTTATTTCATTTCTCTATATGATACTCTTTTACTTTTAAAATTCAGAATTTTTGGTTGTTTCAAAAATTTTTTGGGGGGGTTGGAGAATCATGTTTACTCTTACCATCTTTGCAACCTGTTGCTTTGTGCCTCTCACCTGTCTTCTGTCACTTGTGAGGCGGTTCCATTTGTGACCCTGTCCGGGTTGTTCATGTTATAAAACATAAAGCCTGTAAAAGTACAGTCCCTTTTCCTCCGAAGACATTCCACAAATACTCCTTTAACCTGGGTGTGGTTTTAAGAAGACAGAATCTTTAGAACATGTCCTTGCAGGTTGCTAGTGCAAAATCCCAAAATCAATAGTCTAGCTCAACATCTAAAATCTTTCTAATTTACCTTGGAATTGTATGGATAAGTGAAGCAGTTTGCTAAGAACTCAGACCAGGTTTAGAATACAGGTTGGTGTAGCTCAGCAGGTCCTCCCAAGCTGATGCTCTGCCAGAGGGCGGGGCCGAGGGGAGAGGGCGGGTCCTGCCCTCCCTGAGGTGACAATTTCATGGCAAAGACTTTCACCTGGTGAAGAACTTGGAGTTTCTTCTAAGAAGAGTGGGTCTTAAAAGAGTCCAAAAAGCGCGGGAGTGGCACAGTCCCATTTGTCTCAAGTAGGGGAGAGCGGCTGTGGGGCCACTTAGGAGACTCGTGAGTCCAGGTGGGCAGTGTTGGTGGCTTCCACTTGAGCGGTGGGACGGTCAGTGTTTAAAAGCGAACATATTGAAGGCATGTTTAGATGGTAAAAAGGAAAGGATGAAGGCTGGCTGTGAATGCAGGATGGAGTAAGGCCCAGGTTTCTGGGTGGATTAATGAGGTAAATGATGGTCCTTCTGTGCTCTGAGGAGGGAAAGCTGCAGAGGGAGTTCTGCGGAAAACTGATGAGTTCAGCTGTGGGTAAAGTGAAAGGTTGTTAGATGTGTGGTCTGGGAGCTCAGGTGAGAGCCAGTAGTGAGTAGGGGGAGGTGAGAGGGACTTTCAAATAATTTTGTATTGTGAACATACAAATAAGTATGAGTAATGACACATTTAACACCTCTATATTCTGGATTTAAAGCCCAGTAACATTTTGCTATACTGACTGCAGAGGTTCTTAATATTTTTTAATAGAAATAAGTAGAAACAAAATAGTGGAGTTAGTGAGCATCTTAGAGTAGATGTGTGTCCTTGTATGTATTTTTATACCTCATCTGTTTATAACCATAATCTACAAAAAGTTATCTTGCTTAGCATAAGAGTTAAACACAGGGACGTGACACACATTGTTGGGGGTTGAAGCTGATCTTCTCGGGCAAATTATGGACCTTCTCTTTGCCTTAGTTGCATCGTCTGTGATTGCCCCAGGGCCCCTCATCACAGCTGATTTCCTAGAGTAGATGTTGGGAGGGAGGCTGCTGAAGGGAGTAAGAGGTGGCAACTGCTAGGGATATTGAAGAGAGACAAAAACAGATTAAAGCCGATAAACTGAGTACAAATACCCTCTAAATAGAAGGAATCCCGCAGTGTTTTGAGCCGCTTATCATAAGGGAAAGAAAATCACGTGGATCCAAAGCTCTTGAGCATATGAGTATTGTGGGTGGGAGGGTGTCATTATAAAAGTGTTGAGAAAAGGCCTCTTTGTTTTCCTTGACATTACCAGTAAGGATGGGGAGCAGAAGCGAAACCCTCTGCTTCACAGTTGAAGGTGCTGTTTTGTGCGAAACTGACCAAAGTTTGGAAACCAGTCATCAGCGATGCTGGCAAATGAAGAGGCTTCTGGATTGGGTGGGGCACTTGCTGTGACTTCCAGGTGACCTGCTGGCTGGGGGCTGTGTGGCGGGCAGTAGTTTTGCAGGGTAGCCCGGGCATAATCCCTAGCTCTGATGCTGCTGGTCTGATTAACAGACCTGGGCGCACACTGTCCTAATGGGGCAGCTCGGGATGTGGCCCTGCCGTGCTGAGAGCGAGAAGAGGGCTCCCCTGAGGAGGTGTCCCTGCGGAGAGTGGAAACGTACTCCTGCAGGGGAGGAAGAGCCTCTGAGCAGCGGGCCGGATGCACAGGCAAGACCAGCATGAGCACTGATGTTTCCGGGAGCCGGAAGTCATACAGTGGCCCAAACGGCCTTGTTCCTGAGAGACTGGAGGGAATAGATGCTGAAAAGGCAGGCTAGGGTCAGACCCTGTGGTGGGTTATGAGTGACAGGAGAGGATTGTTCAGGCAGGCATGAGACAACCCTGTGGGCGTCCCAGCTGGGGCGTCACGCCGAAGGGAAGAGCAGAGTTATAGACTTTGCCACTTATTAGCTGTGTGACTTTGAGCAATATCACCCCACCTCTCTCTATATATATCTTCATCTGTAAAGTGACACAGTGACAAGGTCGTGTCATCAGAAGTATTAGCTTAGCTCTGATCCTCTTTGTCGACTCCTGTCAGTGCTTCCCTGCAAGGTTCTGCAACGGCTGCTTTTACCCTGAGACGGGAGGGCATAGAGGGACACTGTAATACCCGAGGGCAGGAAGGGGTTGCTTTAAAAGCAGACATGTAACAGCCTGCAGCTGCAGACCTGCAGGCAGTTTGGTTGACGGTCCTTGAGAGGACTTTGGAGGCCTTAGCGTCGTCTTAAGTCTTGTTTCCCCTTGGGGACCGGATTTGCCTTTGGGGATTGATGTTGAAGATTTGAGCTTCTGCAAAGCTGTTTTCAGAGATGTGTATATACGTAAAATATCATATAAAATAAAATGATTTATTTAACGTGTGCGTATTTGTAGCTGTTAGGAACATCTCTGTTGGCCTGGTCTCCACGGAGGACACCAAGGGTCAGCAGAGCGTGCAGGAGGGCAGGCAGCCTGCAGTGCTTCTGCGGGGTGTTCTCCCCAGCAGGGCGCTCTGCTGAGTTGAGTCTTCTACGAGTTTTGTTGCCAGAGGAGCAGACAGCAAATTAATGAGTTCTAGAGGGATTGTATAATGACAGGAAGAAATAGGAACCCGGAGATTTTCCGGACTAAAACACGCTTTGGTTCCTGATTCAGTGTGTTCCATTACAGAATTGATGAGTTGTGTCTATTCTGGAACGTCATTGAAATAAACGTTCAGCCTATATGTTAAGGGCTTTGTTTTATTTGGCTGGAGGACTCGAGCCGGGATGACAGCCTCTCAGATCACTCTGAGGGACTGCTCCCAAGAGGTAGGGGAGGAGCTAGGATATATAGAAGCTTACAACAAAGACCAGGTAATTGGAACAATAAAATATTGCTTGTTATCTAAAGAAAACCAGATATCTCAAGTTCAAGTATTTACTGCTTTTCTATGTATGGTGAGAAGCAAACATTTGAGTCATTGAATTCATTCCTTTGGCAAGCCCCTGGCTATCTAGGGCCAGTATCCTGTCCTTTCTTACTCTGAGTCTGCTCAGAGGGCACCACTGTGAGTGGCTGAGAGGCCGGGCTGTAGGCATGTACTCGCTGGGGGTTGGCAGCAGCCGCTGATGACTCGGATTCAGCATTCTTTGTTTACTGTCATGGTTGCAGTATTTTCATGCACATTGTAGTATTTTCATTCACAGTGCTCCCACTTGGTCCTAAATTTGACCAATATTTTGAGAGACATTTCATGACCAATTTTGTCCCACGGTGCTAGGATGGCTCATTCCTAGTTCAGGTGAAGAATCTTCTAAGTTGCCATTCAAGGTGTAAGTTTTTTTTTGTCAGGCCCTGTTGATACTAAAAGTTCTCTGGATCACCTGTATTACTAGTCTATTATGATACAGAAAGTGTTTACCCATCTTTGCTCATTCCCATACCTAGAATCACACTATTATATTTATTTTATTCAGGGTTATAAATTTTATCTGTTTCTTCAAGATGTTTAGCCATCATCAATCTTGTGGGCCTAGTTACACTTTGGGAAATGTAACAGACAACAATTTTATAAAATAGACAGGATATAAGTAATACAGCTAGTAACGTTAATAAAGTCACGAGTAAGAATTTAATAGTCGAGAAGTTGTATTTTTGGGTTAAAATTTTGCTTGTGTTTCTGAGTTTGATCCTATGAGAAAGTTCATATTTATGGTCAGGGTCAGAGCAGGTATTAATTGGCCAGTTGAAATCTCCCACCTTGTAAGATCAACAGTGGCCTAAACAGAACTATAATTTCTTTTTAGAATAATGTTTCTGAGGGCTATCTAATTAGAGCCTTGGAGTAGGGAAACCCACCAAGGTAACACAGAAGTACTAGACATAGGTAATTTATCATAAACTTAACAAGTGGAGTAGATCATAATCAAAGGTTGGAGAAATTATCAAAGTAATTGGTATACAGTCCTGGTCCGGTGTCTTGGGTCAGCTGTCTAGCTCAGATGTCATCTTCTTCTCATCCTGGTCTGGTAGCTTTTTCTCCATTTGGGCATTGTTTTAAGGTGAGAAGCACTCGATAGGCCAGTGCACTGCAGGGGATGTTTCAGATAGGAAATGAATCCGAGACTCCGTTTCCTTCAGCTTTGGTGTGTATGGTCTGGTAAAGAGTACCTGAAAAAGGGTCCTTCCATTCAGGTTGGAGACAGTTCTTTAAGTCATGCCTGTTGCAGTATGTATAATCCCCTGGCTGCAGGTCATGGGGCATTGGAACTTTACCCAAGGATAGATTTCTGAGCTTCAGAAACAAACCTAGAGTATCCTTTTCATAATTCAATTAAACCGTACAGTAATGTGACATAACAGCAAGGAATGATCTGGGAAGTGTCTTAGTAAATATGGACCTCAATTAACAAAACTAGAATTTAATATCGACTAAAATATAATTTATTTTCTCTCTTAAGTTACCCTCAGTTTTCTCAAATATAGCCAAATCAAGATTAATTTTTTACAAGTTAAGTCTGATTATTTGATCATATAGGCTTTTTTAAATTTGCTGTGTTGGAAGTTTTAATACGGAGTCTCAGGGTAGAATGTTAAGGTTTGCTAAGGCCAAGAAAGACACGTCAAGGCTTTTCATGGGTTTCTGCCTTACAGATTTAGGTAAATTCTTTTCTCTTTAAAATCCTTAAAATATCTTTATACTCCTATATCTGTTAGGAGATGATCTCCCTAATTTGTTTGATAGAGCCACTGGGGACCTAAGTGTTTTTAGTCTCTTGAGGGATCAGATAGAGAGAAAAGATAAGTGTTCCAAGTGTGATTACATAGGTATAATTTATCAAATTGCTGTGAACCATAACTAGCTTAAGGAGAAGAGATTCTTTACGTCTGGGAAACAGGTTAAAAGCCAGTAGTATTTCAAACAATATCAAAAATTATAACCATATTCAGCAGGTTAATCAGTCCCATGTAACTAATTCTTTTAATGAGAGTTTTCATTAGAACTTTAAAATGTCTTACCCAGTTTAGTTCAGTGCTATAGTGTGAAATTTATTAGGAATCAGTAAATCTCCTTGAAGAGAAAGCATTTTGCAAAACCATCAGAAGAAAACAATTAACTGTCTATAAATGACAAAAGATTTAAAAGCATGGTTAAACACCGTTACACTATAATCAATAAAGAAATCTGTTCACTATACCCATAATTATCACTGGTAACATTTCAGATATACCAGAATTTTAGGGAGTCCATATAATTTCTACAATATCTATATTAATAATATTGTCTCATTCAATATAACCTTAGAAGTTTTATGATTCATTTGACAATTCCATGTTATTTAAAATGCCAAATGAAACTTTATAGTTAAAAATCTCTCTTTGGGATGTTTCAGGGGCCTTCTGTAGCATCCCAAACTTAACTGGAGATTAAAAGAATTTTAATTAATTAAATTAATTTTTATTTAATTAATTAGAATTTTATATTTGGGGAGCTTTTTGAAAGATTTCAGAACACTTGATCAGATAAACATATAGATCACTGTAAAGTAGTACTAATTCATTAACAAGAAAATACGTCAAAGGTAAAGGCAGAACAGATCAGCTAAGTGGTATAAGAAGTTTTACAATCTGTTACTGAAGGAGGATTAACATTTTAAGAAAATTTTTTCCTCTTAACAGAGAGAAACACAATTCTAATCTTGTACCAGCTTACTTCTAAGATTCATTTACGTTGCCCAATTAGTTTCTAAACTTAGCCAATTCTGACCATGTACAAAACTCTTCCCTCAGGGTTCCTTTTCCACAAGCCTCCCACAGCTTTCTATACTTATATTAGTGTGTCCCTTATTTTTCTTCTATTCAGAAGTAACCAGGTTCAGGAGAAAGTCACTATTTTTCATTAACAAAATATAATTCCATTCTTATATCTTCCTTTACGCATTTATATTACTTTCCTAGGATACTGAGATCATTCCCTTACTAATAGAGACTATTTCAGTGTGGCACCAACCATTTATTAATATTTCTATATACCTTTAGTTTCACTGTAAGAGGAAGTTAAATGTTAAGTAATTCGTATTTCAATGTTATTTTATCTGAAAATGGCATAGCTATTTAATAAAATCTTGTCATTTAACTTAATTTAGCACAACACTAGAATTTAAAGATACCAAACACTTAGAGATTATCTTAAACATACATTTTAAAAATATATTTTAAATATTTACCCAAAGCTCTCATCTCATTTGCATTTAATTTACTTAAAATTTTACCACAGCACATTACTTTTATTTTTTTTTTGACAAATCTGCAACAGATATAACAGGATCTTATTTGACTTTCATTAAACCTAGGTACAGTAAAGGTATTATACATAAT